>NW_028244651.1:0-97210 GCF_964263255.1 Lissotriton vulgaris
TCCCCGGAGAAACTGGAGAATGGATAACTTGTCTCATTAAATAAAAACTCCAGAGCAAGCAAGAAGGTAAGGATCCAAGTGAATCGGGAAGGACCCTTGAATAGCTGTAACTGCTGGCCACTGACTACATAAACAGCTAGATTCATCAAAGAGCCGTTTTGCGAGTCCTTAATAGCGATTCATAAGGAATCGCTATTAAGGACTTGCAAAACAGGATTCATGTAGGAATCGCTAAATAAATTGCGATTCCTACACATTCCTTATTTGTGATTAGCAAATTGCTAATCGCAAATAAGGAATAACTCCCCATTCATTCCTATGGGCCTAAAGGCCCATAGGAATGAATGGGGAGTTATTCCTTATTTGCGATTAGCAATTAGCTAATCGCAAATAAGATAGCGATTTCAAGGGTGCCATGGGTGTCCAAAGGACACCCTGTAGCACCCCTGAAATGCAAATTTACACAGGTGTTGCGCACACACATGTCCAAAGGACATGTGTGTGTGTGTAACATGCAACTGAGAAAAATTTACTAAAGTGCTTTTTTCAATTTTTCGCTATTTACCACGAAGTCAGACTTCGTGGTAAATAGCTGCCAAATATTGCGAATTCGCAATTTAAAATTGGTTAATGAATTGCATTTCAGGAATCTCTAATAGAGATTCCTTAAATGAAATTCCTCGCGAATATGCGATTTCGCAAACAGCGATTTTTGCATTTGGGATGATGAATCCCAAATGCAAAAATTGCGCTCGCAAAGGGCCAGATTCTGAGAATCTGGCCCTTTGCGAGCCGATTTTTCGTTCATGAATCTGGCTGATAGAGATGTTTTGTCTTTTGGGTTTGTCTGTATACACTAACTAGCTCTAATATAAGCCCCCACCCCTCAGGAGCCAAAAGAAATCATCTAAAAGAACACCAGATAGAAAGGTTCTTCCAATGCCTCTCCTTAATCTTGAGGGTGCTTTGCTTTCTGGAAATGTGAATTGAAAGGGCAGGGCAGTTATTTTTTGTTCAGTAAATTTTATTGAATTTTGCCAAAACCATACTGAAAATACAATACAGAAAATAAAATGTTATAACCACTTCATTTCATAGACAGAGAGGGTAGAGGGTAATTGTTATGATCATATTTTGGTTTTACCTTTTACAATTGCTACAGCAACCAATCAGGTGAGTAGACATAGTGGATCTAAATCCTGTTGAATAAAGGTCCTACGCCTCCATACATGTACCTGAAAGCTCTTAGCGGTGTGCCTCCGTTACAGTTGTAAGTATATATTGCAAGTTTCTATCGACTCCATTACATAACCTCCCTCCTCATTGACATCTACGGAAAATAATGTAACGAAATGTAAAGTAAGCCACTTAAGGATGGTAAATAATAAAAGAAGTATCAGTAGGAAAGAGCGATAGGTATAGGAAAGGAACGCTAACTCTGGGCCAAGGGTCATCCACGCCACATTTGAACTTTCGCAGGTAGCAGGTTGTTACCTGCTTGTTCTTCCAATCGGGTTTCAGGGGGGTTTAAATACCTTGACTGCCTCATCAAGTGAATTCCATATCTTTCTGTGCTTTGGTTTCCAAGGGGAAATGTGTAGAGCGCTGTTATCCGCACCCCTCAAGAAGGTGAGCCACTCCTGCCAAATTTTGAATGAGATCTTATTAAAGCTTTTCCAGTCACACAGAACTATTTTACATGCCACGGTCAACATTAGGTCAAGCAGAAAGCGGTCATCATCCCTTTTTAGATCTGGGTCCTGGAAACCAAATAAGATATACGAAAACTCTTTCACCAGGGTGATGCCGAGAGTCAGGGATATTTGATTAAGGACCTTATTCCTGTAATGGTGGGCAGAAGAGGAGCATGTGTGGCAAATCGCCTGTATGAGAGTTACAGTTTCAACATTGTGGTGACTGTATAAGTTTAAGTTTGTGTAGTTTAGCAGGTGTCCATTAGCTCCTATTTATTATCATGTACATTGTTTGAGATAGAGTAGGTGAAATTTTAGGGCATCATATGGATTTGTTTTCAATCCGTTTTAATATCTTTGCTATTTTGTTCAAACTCCCATTTCACCTCAGTCGTTTTATGGGACTTACGAGGCTCAGGCAGCAGAGCTTTGTATATTTTTGAGACCATGTGGTTGGTGCCACACAAGATATTCAATTTGGAAGGGAGTGATGGGGGTAAGAGATTTGTATTAATTTGTAAAAATCAAGCAAGCACATGCATCATTGTTGGCTTTTGCGATTTCTTAATTGTGATTTTTAAGACATCACAATTAAGAAATCGCACAAGCCTTTGCATGAAGAAATTACTGAAAATGTTGCGATTTCTAAACATTCCTTAATTGCGACTCGCAAATTGCGAGTCGCAATTGAGGAATACCTCCCCATTCATTCCTATGGGCCTAAAGGCCCATAGAAATGAATGGGAAGACATTCTCAATTTGCGATTAGCAATTAGCTAATCGCAAATTAAGAATGCGATTTCAAGGGTGCAGGGGTGTCCAAAGGACACACTGTTGCACCCCTGAAATCAATCTGTGCACATATGCTGTGCACACACATGCCCTAAGGGCATGTGTGTGCACAACATGAAACTTTGAAAAAAGTGCATTTTTCAGAGTTTTCGCAAATTACCATGAGGTTCAACCTCATGGTAATTTGCTCCCCCTAATTGCGAAATCGCTATTTTTTTTACTTTTTCAGGCAATGCAATCGCAATTTGAGAATTCACAAATATTTGCGAATTCTCAATTTGCGAGGGCCTTCACCCTTCATGCATTCCAAAAGCTGATTTTGCGATCGCAAACGGACGATTTTTGTGATTCGCACCGTTTGCGATCGCAAAAAGCTTTTATGCATGTGAGTGAAGATCCGTTAACCCTCTCTCATTTTTAAGGATATAAAATGGAATAGGTAGAGTGTTGTCGTATAGATCCTTGATAAAATGAATGCCTTTCTGTGACCATTCTTCCCAGTAGATTGTTTTCCTGTCTATTCTTATTAAGGGATTATTCCAAATTGCCATTGTGTTTGAGGCACCCATTTGTGTAGTGAATATAGAGTCAAGACGGGACAGAGCTTTCCTCGTGTTGAGTATGATGTATTTGGAACGTTCTATCGAAGAGACCTGCATAGCCATTACAGCCTGAAGTGGGATTAAGTTCTGCGTCTAGCCACTGGGGTCTGTAATCAAAAATTTCCCTGAACCACATCGCCCCTTGTTTACAAAGGTAGGCTGTTGGTAACTCCTACAATTAGGAAGTCCAACACCACTTTTTTCTTATCAAGTTTTGGCTTCTCCATGCTAATTCGAGCTCTTTTCCCTTGCCACTGGAACTTACTGATAGATTTGTCTAATTTCTTGAGGAAGTTATCTGATAGTGTCATGGGTAACATACTGATGAGATAGTTAATGAGTGGTGTTATTATCATTTTTACGGTTTCTATTTTCCCCCACCATGTTAGGAATTTCGGTGACCATCCATCTAAGAGCTCTGTGATTTTCTTAATGATGATCGTTTCGTTTTCCTCTAGCGTAGAAATCAGGTCGTTTGAGAATTCAATGCCAAGATATCTGATCGTTCCTGTCTGCCATGTCAGCCCTGAGTCCCCCAAAACATCTCTGGTCCCGCATGTTAAGTAACTTTACTTCTGTTTTATCTCTATTAAGGGTGTAGCCCGATACCTCTGTGTAATCCTGAATTGATTTCATGAGGGCAGGAATGGCCGTGTCCAGCATCTTTAGATACCACTAGGATGTCATCAGCATAGGCTGCAACCTTAAAATTAGAATTACCAAAGTCTATGCCAGATATATCTTGGTTTTTTTCTCAGATGTTGGAGGAAGGGTGTAATAGCTAAGAGGAACAGTGAGGAGCCATGATCATTTGGACCAGATTATCCCCAAGATTGAGCTTCCTGAGTGTAACTTGTAAAAGCGTCCAATCTACCTTGTCGAACGCCTTTTCTGCTTCTAATGTTATGGCTAATTAATCTCGCTTTTTCGATGGCATGGCAGAAAATTCTAGTGTTGTCGCTAGACAATCTTTTGTTTTAGAAAGCCAGTTTGGGAGGAGTGTTTAAGTTTCGCAATGTACTTTTGTATTCTGTACGCTAATATCATGGCCTATAATTTGCAGTCCAGGTTTATGAGAGAAATAGGTCTGTAGTTCTTAGTTAGTAGGGTGTCTTTACCCTCTTTTGGAAGGACAGTAATTATTGCCTCGGCTGGGGTACCAGTTACCCTTCCTGACAAGGCAAACTGATGAAAAAGGAGTAGCAGTGGATGTTTCAGAAGATCACTAAATTCTTTATAGAATGGTGCATTAAACCCATCTGGGCCTCGAGCTTCGCCTATTTTTAACTTCTTTATGACATTCTCCACCTCTACCATATTGATCGGGCCGTTAATAGAGTCCCTTTCTTCATCACTTAAAGATTTAAGTGATGCTTCATCCAAATATTTATGCATCTTCTGCGGGATGACTTTGGCATTTGAATCATACAGCTTTCGATAAAAATCCTTAAAAGTGTGAGCAATTTTTTTGGCATTAGTGTGGTTGTTACCTTTATCATCTTTAATAGCATTTATCGCATTATTCTGGTTTAGAAATTTTAAGTATAAAGGCCATGGTCCTTCTGGCTTTATTCGCCTCACAGAGCTGGCGACCTTTTTGTCTGTTTATCCAGATTCTCGCTCTCGTACTAATTATCTTGTTGTATTCATATTTTTTATTTAGGATTTCTGTAAGCGTACTTGGGTTGTTATTAAGGATGTGAGTCTTTTCTAGTTGGGCGATATCTTCTACTAAGGATGCTAGCTGCAAGTTCGCTTCCATGTTCATTTTAGATTAAATTTTTATATTTACTCCTCTAATGGTGGATTTTAGGGCTTCCGATCTTGTAAGATAAGAGGTGTCGTTCTCTTTATTATCCAGTAAATAGTGTTTGATCGCATCCTCAATGACTTTTTTATTTTCAGGAGAGTCTAGCACCTCATTGTTAAATCACCAAAGAGGTTGTTTGAGGGGGGTGGAAGAGTCTGTAAGTGTTAGTGTGATGCACAAGTGGTCTGATACAGTTCTTGGCTCAATCGTAGAATGGTCAATCGTACTAATAAAGTTTCCCAAAATTAAAAAATAGTCTATGCGGGAGTATGAATTGTGAGGGAAAGAATAAAAAGTGTATTCCCTCTCAGTCGGGTTCTGGTGCCTCCACGCGTCTAACATGTTAAACCTATCACAGATGTGTTTCAGGGCTTTATGTGACTTGTTTGGTTTGAGTTTGTATGATGAGTTCCTATCTATGTTTGGATCAAGAGGGAGGTTGAAGTCACCTGCTATAACTGAGGTTGCTGAGTCTGGGATCAGTTTAATATTGTCTTCCAGTTCCTTCCAGAAATCTGTGTCATCATTCGTGGGTGCGTATATGTTGGTTATAAAAAATTCAGCATTCTCCTTCTGTAGTTTGGCGATAACCCATCTCCCTTGATTATCTGTGGAGTATGTTGTTAGATTTATTCTTGAATTTTTTTAGATCATAGTAATGACCCCGTTCTTCTTCCCTTCAGCGCCTGAGCAGAGTACCTCAATATATAGATTTTTTGAAGAACATCCCAAAGCTTCTAGCCTCCTCCTTTTGTTCTCCAAATCTCCAGGTACAGTTATTTGAGAGACTCCCATGGGAGAAAAGGCAACCTGAGCGGTGATGGGTTTAATGGAAAGTTCCAAAGAGGGGATACGGCGAGAGAATTCTCAACAATGGAAAGAAAGGCCGATGGGTCCAGGCTGAGAAGACCAACAACACATTCACATCTGCATGCTCCTTCCTGAACTGTACTAGAAATTTGTTGATGCGACCAAAGGGAGGAAATGTGAAGAGAAGACACACGGGCCAACTGAAGCTCATCACATCGACCTTCCATGTCTTCCAAGAAGATCACCCTCTGGAAAGGTGAAAAGGTTCAGCCATGAAGCCTTGAATCTCAGAACAATCTCCTGAAAGACCTGAGGAGGGAAATGGGTGACTCATTTCATCTACACACCAATTCCCCCTCTCATGAAAATATTTCTGTCAGAGATAAGAGTCTCTTCAGTCCAGGCACAATCTGATCTGCCAGGAGAGCAAAAAGAAGGGACCAGGCTCCTCCCAAATGATTCAGATTGTCCCTGGACAGCTGATTGCCCTTGGTCAAAGGAGAAAATGCAAAGAGTGCTTTGTAGACTGCTGCTAGATGTTTTAAGAAATTATGAACTTCACTGCTGTCCAAAGTCCCTGAGTTGACAGCTTCTCTCCAACCCCAGGAACTTGCTTCCGTTGTTATGGTCCGAGAAAGGGGATGGTCCCAGAAAGGGGACGGTCCCAAATAACTCCCTTATTGAAGTTTGATGGATTGAGCTACCACTGTAGCTTCTGGGCAATAGGTATTGAATCTGGGACCGGGATGTCGTAGCTTTGAGAACTTGGATTCCAGCATGAAAGACAAAGTGGAACAGGTGTCTTTGAGCCCGAGGAACAAGACAGAGCAGCCATGTTCTACTGGACTCTCAACTATTCTCTTGCTGGCACATTCTAAATTGCAAGAGACTTATCAGGAGACTCATTAACCTCCGTTGCTGCTTGAGGGGTTGGAATATTCTCCCTAACCTTGTGTTGAACAGGGCATCAATGAATTTGACTTCTTGAGACCGAGTAGATGGAATTTGGTGGTATTGAGAATGAACGCATGATCTTCCAAGCACTTGGAAACCACTTGTATCCTTCCTGACCCTTAGGAAAAGAGGAGGCAGAAATTAACTATTCATCCTAGTCGGGGTATATCAACAACACCCAAAGTATGTAGGATTCCCACCGGAGGAACACCCTTGGAGTAGAGGCCCGGCAAAGGGGAGGACACAGAATTGAAAGTTCTCACCAAAGGGAAAGAATCTCAAATATATTTGAGAAAGTTAATGAAAAGAGTTGTGAAATTGAGCATGGATGCAAGAAAGGAGACAGAGAAAATCAAGGGTAATATCTTTTGCGAACTCACCATCTTTAACTTCTGATGTGGTATGAGGAGATTGACAGTCTTTAGATACAACTCAGCATGATATGCTTCTCAACTAAAAACAAAAAAAACACGAGTCAATTCTCTTCCTCTGTGACCAGAACTGTGGCTCCATTTTGTAATAGGTTGGGAATTCCTTTTTTTTTAATTAGGCCTTGGAATTTCTGAGAATTGCAAGTCGTCGGGGTAGAGACTAAGGGCCATATGTAGGTAATCTCTATTTACCTATTCTTAAATACCGAATGTTACCGATTCGGTATTTAAGAATAGGTAAATAGTATGTAGGTAATTATTTGGTAAATTTTACCGAATTGGTAAAATTCGGTATTACCGATTCAGTATTTACCGATTCGGTAATTCCCATTCATTACTATGGGTCTGGAGGCCCATAGGAATGAATGGGAAGCCAATAGGGGGAACATATTCAAGGGTGGCAGGGTGTCACATTGACACCCTGTTGCACCCCTGAATCGTGCATGTGTGCACATGTGGCACACATACATGCCCTAACGGCATGTATGTCTGCCACATGCACTTTTAAAAAAGCACAAAATTGCTTTTTTAAAGGTTTTCGATATTCCTTAACTGAGAAATGCACTCACTTGAGTGCTCCCTACATTAAGGATTCGGTAATTTAACGATTTGGTATTTTAAGAATTTGGTAATTTACTGATTCCTTAAATTACCGATTCGGTAAATTACCGAATCCTTAAAACCTGCCTCCTACATCTCTAATCCCTAAATACCGGTCGGTAATGGTGAAATTTACAGAATTTCACCCTTACCGACCGGTATTTGGGCCACCGACATTGGGCCTTAAGACATCTAGTGGAAGGGAGGAAAATTCGATTCAGTAACTGTTTTCTCACCAACTGGAGGACCCAGGCATCAGAGACATCCTTCCCCCAAACAGAGAGATACTCTTTGCATATTTCAACCTTCAGATAGCCTTGCCTTAGGATTTGTTGAGGTGGATGGAAAAACATGAGGGTTGTTACTGGGACTTACAATTTGAGGGAGTGCCACGACCACGTACCCTCCCACAAACAGTTGGATTAGTCCCTTAGCCTGTTTCAATCCAAAACCTCTATCTCTAACTAGAAGTTTGATCAAGATAAGAAGTTTATGAACTTCAACTGATTTCTTCCGAAATTCCTCAAGCTGAGGACCAAAGAGCTTTGATCCATTAAATGGCAGGTAACACAAGAGAGCTTTATGAGAACTGTCCGCTCTCCACAAACGCATACAAATATGATAGAAACAGAATGTGTAGCTGCTACAAATAACAAATCAAAGGTAATGTTTGAAAGAAAACAAACTTGTTGTTCCATGATTGACAATTCACATAGGCTCTTTGATGAAGCTCCTCTGACCAAGCATGGAAGTCATGAAGCAGGAACTGGACGTTGTATGTGGCTAAAGCATCTGCCCCAAATGTGACATTTGTTATGAAACTGCTCCTAGAAGTTCTGAAGGGGATATTTACTTGAAAGAAGTCTTGGGAAACCGGATTTCTTCACTTCAGCTGTTTTCCTTGATAACACACCTCTGGCAGCCTTATGTGTGGGAGGTTTCTCTGTCTGTTTTCTCCTAGTCTAGGAGTTAAAGTCTTCCTCCAGCTGCGCTACAGAAGCAGGGACTGCAAGGTTGTCTTTTAAGTAGATCAAGACATCCTTAGACTAGGACCTTCTAATCTATCTCCCCCTCCTCTCTTCATCCTCTGAACCATCAGAGTCTAGGTTCGACTGATGGGAAACCCTAGGAACCTTAGCGGAAAGGTGGACTTTCCTCACAGCAAAGGTACTCTCCACTGCCTTATTAATCATCATCTGCTTGAGATCCAGATCTAGTCCTCATTCTCTTAGCTAAGCTCAGCAACCTTCTTTTATTTTGCAGTTTTATTTCTTTCCATTACACCTCACTTACCTAAACAGTAATGGGAGGGAAAGCAAGGGCTTGAATATGGCCGGAATTGGCTGGCCGCACATCCACAGAAATTGGGACGCGTTAGTTTGAACAATGAACATGAGATCTTTGCCAATTGTTTGGGATACAAGTGGAGAAATCTTGCGCTTCGGAAAGAAACATAGAAGCCCGAAGACTGCATGCATGCAATTTATTTATTTATTTATTTATTTGCTTGTAAAGCGCCTGAGTCAATTCCCGAAGGGATATCTCTGCGCTGTTGCTAGCAGTTTAGGGCAGATTACTCCAAGGGTGAGAGCTGAAGGGGGAATGAATACTGGTGAAAAAGTAAGTTTTCAGTTTTTTTCTGAACAATACTAAATTGCTAATCTGTTTCAGTTCGGTTGGCAAGGAGTTCCAAAGTATGGGTCCTTTGTAAGACAGGGCTCGGCCTCCCTGTCTAGCTCTTCTTATCTTTGGAACTTGTAGCAGCAGATGGTTACTAGAGCGGAGTGCGCGTCTAGGGAAGTATGGTATGAATTTTTCTCGTAGGTATTTGGGACTGGTACCATACAGGCATCTGTGTATAATGTTGCAGATTTTAAAATTGATGCGCTGCTTCACAGGAAGCCAATGGAGTTGATGCAGTAGGGGGCGGGAGGGCGTTCTGGGGGGGGCGTTGAGGGCCAGTCTTGCTGCCGTATTTTGGACAACCTGAAGTTTGTCTATTTGTTCTTCATTCGCTGATAGGTATAGACCGTTGCAGTAGTCCATTCTGCTTATGATTAAAGTTTGGATGAGGGTCTTTCTGTGGTTGTCTGGCAGAAAAGGAAAGACTCGTCTTAGAAGCCCCACCACGTGAATGCAGGCACCTGCCACCTGAGTGGTGTGTTCCTTGAGCAGGAGTGCTTGGTCCAGCTTAACACCAAGGTTTTTTGCTATGGGCTTGGGGTTGGGGACCGGGCCTAGCTCCAGAGGCCACCAATCTGGTGACCAGAGGAGAGTCGCCCCTCTAAACAGCATGACCTCTGTTTTGGTCACGTTGCATTGAAGAAAGTTTTTTGCCATCCAGTGTGCTATCGTTCTCATCCCATTAGCAAATGATGCAAGAATTGCCGGTGTGAGAGTTGAGAAGGGAAACAGAAGTTGGGTGTCGTCAGCATATGACACCGGAGTGAATCCAAAAGATCTTATCATATTTGCTAAGGGGGCCACATAAATGTTAAAGAGCGTGGGGCTAAGGCATGAGCCCTGTGGCACACCCTTAGTAAGCACTCTAGATGGAGAGGAGTGAGAGCCAAGTCTGACTCCTTGGGTGCGATCGGAAAGGAAACTTTTTAGCCATGAGAGAGCCGTGCCTCCTATACCCACATCACTCAGTCTTTCAAGGAGGAGTTCATGTGATACCGTGTTGAAAGCAGCGGATAAAGCAGGGACAAAGCTGCGGCTACCTCCCAATCCGCAAGAGAGGTAGGTAGCATGCCTAACACAAATTCACATGGTCGAGCACGACAATTACGGAAACTAAAAGTGGCGTCGACACTAGTGAAGGCCAGTACAGTACATAAACCAGAACAACAACAACATGCAGTAAACCAGAAGCATAAAAGGAAGAAAACAATTCCATTTGTTTTTGGGTGATCAGTAAAGACATAGAATTAAAACCATGAAGATCCTGCGACTCAACGCCACCTATATAGGTCATGTGGCAGTCATTTCCTCTGGGGGGCATCTTGGGGGGGAAATGTTCCATTTTTATTTGTATGGGTGAATTCTGTGGATGAGACACAAAGAGCTCTGTTAGGACTGTGACAAGGAAGACCGAGAAGGAAGTTAATGCTTGCACAGCAATAGTAAAAGTATTGGAAAACCCAATATCGGCAGCGACCTACAACGAGGTTTGTTGGACTCAAACAAGCTTGGCTGTGAGAGCCTGATTGGCTTACCAAAGTCTGTGTGACTTAGGAGCTTGTCCTATATAGTTTGTATGATTTAGAAGTTTGTTATATATATATATATATATATATATATATATATATATATATATATATATTCACTGAAAAAACCATAGGTTATAGACCATATATAGTTAGGAATTAGCATTTACAAAACCTTGAAAATTCACTGAAAAAACCATAGGTTATAGACCATATATAGTTAGGGATTAGCATTTACAAAACCTTATTTTACTCGCACAAAACCATTGAAATTTGCATATATAGTTAGTTGCAATAACTATATATCGCGCACCCGCAATCCACTGCTGATGATGTCACATATTACATCATTCATGACATGGTCAGTGACATCACTGATGACATCACTGATGACATCATCCAGTGACTGTATGTTTCTGTAAAGTTAAAATATGTCTTACATATTGAAGAATGAGTGGATGTATAAGTGTCTGGATGAAGGATTTAGTAGGTGCATGACTGACTGTATGAGAGAGTGATTAAATGTGTCTCACTGAGTACATAGGTTAGTGACTAAACTGTCTTAATTTGTGCATCATTATATCTGTTGTTCTATAAACTGCTGCATGTGTTGATCAATAGCTATATGAGTAACTATATGGGTTATTGATTGGTTGCCCAAGTATTTGTATGGGAGAGTGAGTGTGTGTGTGGGGGTGGCTGGGAGGTGTGTGACTCTGTGCATAGATGTGTGAACAGTTGATTCACTAGATCTATGGGTTCAAAACTGCATGTGGAAACAGCTGTATGGGTGGTTGACTGTGTACAAGTGTATTGGTGAGTGAATGGATATCTCAGTGCTACATGTCAAGGTAAGTACATATGTGAAACACAGTACATGTGAGAGTTCACATATATAAATTACTGTGTATAAGAGCCAGTGAATGTGTGAGTGGCTGCATGGATCATTGAAAACTTGTATCAGTGATTGTATAAGAGAGTAAATATGTGTTAGAATATGTTTGAATAAGTAAGGTGTGTATAACTGTATAGTTGAGGAAATTGAGGTGTGATTGATTTAGTGCATGACTGACTAGGTGTGTGAGTAACTCCATGGATGAGTGACAGTCTGTGAGTGTCTGTTTACTCTGAGTGTATCTAAGGTTATATTAGAGTCTGAAGAGGTTGATCGTATTATCACATGATTGATGTCATCAGTGATGTTGTCAGTGATGTCATTTGAGTTGTCATCAGTGATGTCATCAGTGATGTCACTGACCATGTCATGAATGTGGATTGCAGGTGCGCGATATATAGTTATTGCAACTAACTATATATGCGAATTTCAATGGTTTTGTGCGAGTAAAATAAGGTTTTGTAAATGCTAATCCCTAACTATATATGGTCTATAACCTATGGTTTTTTCAGTGAATTTCCAAGGTTTTGTAAATGCTAATTCCTAACTATATATGGTTTATAACCTATGGTTTTTTCAGTGAATTTCAATGGTTTTTTAATAGCAAATATGAAAAGCTTTAAAATGTCAAGTACGTGATAGGTAAAAACATTTTCGAAGGGTAGTGAAGGGTAGGTAACGCAGGCCTTTGCCCCCGTTGTAATCCGTCGTGCCTGCTTCTCTCTCCATTTGATTGATTTTTATCCAAGCATTTACTGTTTTAGAATTGGTTCTCTTTGGTTCATTCTCTATTTACAAACATGCACAGAATCGTAATACTCTGTTTAATCTTTGCAGATAGTGAAAAATCATTTAAAAAAACAAAAGGAATCGAGCAAAATCAGTAGGCCACTAATGGGATCTCTTTTTGACCTCGCTAAAATAGAAACATTAGGAACAACCCCTCATGAGAAATACGAAACTAGTGAGATGAACTGAGCTCGACACCATGATGGCTGCAAGACAGCTCGGCTCCGCCACCCACCCCGCCCAAAATAACGACAAACCCTATGCAAATATTATAAATATATACAAAACACCACCAAAGTAACAGGGTAAAACTTTTTATTAAATAACTATTTACATGGCAGCCTGCTGCAACATCGATCCAAATGACTACCAATTCGATCAGTTCCGGTGGAGCCCCAACGTGACCCGGTAGAGAAGAACTTGCCCTCCCCTCTTTGATTGATAGTTCTTGTTGCCTGTCCCTTCTCTTGTCATTTAACAGAACTTTTTGGACTGCTGAAAGGGGTTGTGTCCGACCGCTGGTTGGTGGAGACATTTTGACTATATTCTGGACCTGCGTTGTCGCGTAATGCGTCATATGACGCGCCGCGTTAGCGCACCCGGAAGTGCTCCGGTGCGCGAGGCGCAGCTTCCCGGAAACGATCCAGAGCGCAGCGCGTAACGTAAGCATAACAGGTCATGTGACTTCTTAATAAAACTTTTCATTGGTTCATTTTACTTTTGTTATTCTAATGATGAAAGGATTGGTCATATGACCTAAAAATAACACTTTTCATTGCTTTCGAACATTTTTTTTCTCCCAAATGATGAAAGCCCCACCTTTTTTTTTTTTTTCTCACTCTGACTTGTAAAGCAAAGGACCCAGATGCATTTACAGTTTACCACTAACAATGTTCCAGGCTAATGTATTTTCCCGGGAAATTTACAACTGTCCTGCAAGTAAAATATTCCTATTTCGAGAAAAAGGACGTTTCTTCGTCCCATAAGGGAGCCGTTGAAGAAAAGAGGCTCGGCCTGCTGTCTTAGTCGCTGATAGGCATGAATATCGGATTCTTATCGATCACTTTATGTTGCAGGAGAGGAAAACACAACAGCCCATGACCATTTATCTTTACTGCGTTCCTGCGTATTATACCTTTTAACCGTCATGTAATCGGGCTGCTTTATTTCACTTGCCTTTTACTGATTCGAAAACAGTGGCTATTATTCAAAACTTTACCAATCTAGGTACTACTACCATGTTTTGTTTTAAAAACCTTTATTGTGAAAATGTCAGTATACAAATACGGGCCTATAACCACGTGGGCCGGCCACGGAGCAAACTGGAATCGTATATGATGAGGGGACATTTACACTGTAAAAGAACGTAACGGGCGGGCCATTAGGTTGCAAGAACTAAGGTGTCTAACAGTTGCGGAATCGGTGGACGTACATTTTATAATTAAAGTACGACAGGGCCAGTTACAATAAAATTATCTACATATACATTTGCGGGCAAGTACCATGGGTGACGTTAATTCAAACTTTCAATAGTACAGTAATCAATAACACATCAGAACTTAATATCAATAGGGATGTCCAAATGTTCAATCAGTACTCGTCTCCGCACGCCATGTGCTTCAAAACTGCATACGTATCTCGTGATATCAAGGTTGGGCAACCAGTACACAACAAGGAGTTACGAGTCCCATTTATACCGGCGCCATTTTGGGCGAGGCCGGGCAGGTCCAGGATATAGTCAAAATGTCTCCACCAACTAGCGGTCGAACCAGAACCCCTTTCGGCAGTCCAAAAAGGTTCCGTTAAATGACAACAGAAGAGATAGGCAACAAGAACAATCAGTCAAAAGAGGGGACGCTTTCGTGAATGGGGCCCATGCCCTAGCAGGCAAGCGTCCGAGTTCCAAGGTGTCCCAGGGCCATTTTAGTGGACCAGGCCCAAATCCAAAGAACAGGCCGCCATTTTGAG
Source organism: Lissotriton vulgaris (assembly GCF_964263255.1). Taxonomy (NCBI): domain Eukaryota; kingdom Metazoa; phylum Chordata; class Amphibia; order Caudata; family Salamandridae; genus Lissotriton; species Lissotriton vulgaris. Next base: position 14,555 of record NW_028244651.1, read on the forward strand.
AGTCCTGTTGCAGCCGCCTATCGCTGTAGCAGCAAGAGCGGGCGAAACTCAGGATCGTTATCAGATAGTAGGAACGCGTGTGGTGTGACGGATCTCATGAGGTGGGGGCCTTGATCTACTGTAACTCCTTTGAAGAGGGGTGATTCTTTAAAGTTGGGGCTTTTGGGGCCATAAACTACATCCGCACGGCTAGGTGATAGCCTGGGACCGGCCTGGACAATCAGACACAGAGGAAGAGGAGTGTCAGAGGGTGCGGTAGTGAATAGAGTGAAAGGGAGGTGTCGGGCGGGCACAGGGTGTGATTCTCAGGGAAAAGCAGCGCAGATGGGAGGAGGTTTATGGCCCATGCATGAGAGAGAGAGCGGGGGTGACCAGTGCGTGGGGGAGATGCTTGCGAGGGTGGGGAGCCATGCTGAGGATCGGCGGCGTGCAGAGAGTGGGTCTGGTCAAGGCATCTAAAATGGCTGCCGTGCACGACAAAAATGTGGCATTGGAAAAAAGGCAAGATGGCGCAGACAATGTTTATCAATACGGATTAATTTATAACAATTATTTTTAACAAAATATTTACTCGCAGTGACAAAATGGCGGTCAACACTTCCTGATTTCCTTCGAATCGAACGTTAACAGACGTCATGCAGCAAAAAAAAAAACTGCTCACGCGCAGCCGCTGGAAGACATGTATCAACATATATGAGCCTCCTCAGCCACCCTCAGAAAACATAAGGGGTCAGGATACGTCTCCCGTACCCCCTTATACCCTGTAATTTAATTAAAACGAAACACAAAATGGCGAATTCCCGTTTCGCTACCTGTTCGCGACCTGGTTCGCGAACCGGGAAGCGTTTCTACCGTGAAAAATCACATTTTTTTTTTATTTTTCCCACGGGACCCTTTATTAACCCCAACATCATTCCTAGGGGGTCAAGAGGGGTCTACCTTGCCCCCTTTCATTACATTCCCCCTTCATTTTTCTCCTCCTCCTTGTCTCTCGATCCTACCGAGAGACAAGATGGCGGCCGCTCCGGACTGTTTAGAATGTTGACAGACACCGGAGAGCCAATCAGCTTCGCTTCGCAAAGCTCCGTTACGCGACAAGTACGCGAACCAGAGCGCTACCCGGGACGCTGTCACAGATATATACATTTTTTAAAACGTTAATTTCTCAAAATCCACTGGAGCACATATATTAAGACCCAGCAAAGGCACATCAGGCTAACAGTCCCTACAATTTTGCCAAGTTTCGTGCAAATCCATTCAGCCGTTCGAGCTAAAAGTGAGGCCAAACGCCCTATGGAAAACTCAATGTTAAAAACGTGTTTTGGGACCCCCCCCCCTTTTTTCTAGGCCCCCCCTTGACGAAACCCCCCCCAAATTTGCAGGGGCTGCTCAGAAACAAAATGTGCCATTTTCCTGAAAATTTCAGCCGATTCCGTCCACAAACGCCAAAGTTATTAGACATAGAATTTTCAAAAGTCCCATAGAGAAAAAATCCTAACTATATACACCTACTGGCGATCGCCAGTAGGTAATATATATATATATATATATATATATATATATATATATATATATATATATATATATATATATATATATATAACCTACTGGCAATAGCCAGTAGGTATATATAGTTAGGACCTAGCTACCCTAGGAAATCCGCAACATTCTATTGGGAATAACTTTGGCGCCGGTTGAGGAATTTGCGTGTAATTTTCCAAACTTTTGGCCAGCTCCGCTGCACTCCTTCCCTGAGAGTTTCGGGGAGATTCGGCAAGTGTGGGCTGAGAAAAAAGGGGGGTCCCAAAACGTGTTTTCCCCATGTTAAGTTCCATAGGTCGTTCTGACAAGGCTACAGCCCCAACCGCTGAACGGAATTACACCAAACTTGGCAAAATTGTAGGGACTGGTACACAGAAGTGCCTTTGCTATATTTGGTGAAAATTGCTCCAGTGGTTTTTATGAAAATTAACTTCAAAAAGGCATATATATCTGGGCGGATCCTAACCACACATCTCATCGTGAGATCTGATTGGCTGTCAGCACTTCATCCAAGAAGTGTTGGCAGCCATCTTGGGACCAATATACACGACAGCACCTCATTAAAAAGCATTGTAGTTAATAGAGGGTTTTAGGACTTTAGTTACATTATAAATCATTTGTTGATGGTACCATACTCATTTTAGGAATTGTGGTGTGTTCTAAGGTGATTTTACCATGTGAAAAAGCCTTCTGCTGGGATATCATGAATCATGTTTGAAAGAAAACTATTATCTCATGCTTTTCCCACAGTGGTTTGGAAGGGGATCTATAAGATAAACTGAAAGCATATTTTCTGTAAATACACATTATCTTTCTCAGTCATGTGAGAATGAAGTCTGACATTCTCAGTAAAACATGTACATCCAACAAGGACAGAGACTGTCAGTTGATTCCTTTGTGTTCTACTGCAGCCTCCTAGAGTGTTCTAAAGAACAACTAGAGCGCTAACAGTCCTACTTATTACAAAGGTATGGCACACCTGAAGCCATCTTGATTGGAATAAAGTGGTAACTCTTAAAACATTTAATTTAAAAAGTAACATAATGAGGGGGTATATTTTGCCATAGAAAGTATGATTAGTGCTGCAGGAAGAAAAATTAGGGCACATTTTGAGTAACTTCCCAAATCCTCTTCTATTTCATTAAAAAGTTCTGACATGCAGTCTCCCAAGATGGCCACCAGAGACAAAAGAGCCCAAATGTAGCCCAAATATCACCCAGATGTAGCCCAAGTATAGCCCAATGACAGAATGTCCCAGAGTGTTCTAAAGAACAACTAGAGCACTAACAGTCTTATTTATGACCAAAGTATAGCACACCAGAAGCCATCTTGATTGGAATGAAGTGGTAAGTCTGAAAACATTTAATTTAAAAAGGAACAAAATGAGGGGGTTCATTTTGCCATAGAAATAGAAAGTATGATTAGCAGCAGACTTCCCTGGTGAGCAGTAGCTTTACTACAGTGATCTAATGAGCAACTAGAGTGCTAACATTCAGAATTTATGGTAAATGTGTGACACATCTGAATGCCTTCTTGATGGAACCAAAGTAAACAAGCATTGAAAATGCAATAGATCGAGCACTCGTTTAAGTTAAAGCCATTCTGTTTGCAATGAGGTGGCTTTTTAGCTTTGCATTTATTAGTGTTTTTAAAACTTTCATGTAAATTACATGCATATGTATGCATATATGTATATGTATGCATGCATTTATATTTGTATTTATATAGATATGCAGATTATATATGTGTATATATATATATATACACACATACATAAATGCATATGCATATATATATGTGTATATGTGTGCGTGTAGAGAGAGGTGTAGAGGTAGAGGTAGAGAGGTAGAGGTAGAGACTAGTAGAGAAAGAAGAATAGAGAGGTAGAGAGAAGAGTGAGTAATAGAGTAGAGAGTGAGTAGTAGAGAGTAGAGAGTGAATAGTAGAGTGAGTAGTAGAGAGTAGTAGATGGTGAGTAGTAGATGGTGAGTAGTAGAGAGTGAGTAGTAGAGAGTGAGTAGGAGAGTAAGTAGTAGAGTGAGTAGTAGAGAGCAGTAGAGAATGAGTAGTAGAGAGTAGTAGAGAGTAGCAGAGAGTGAGTAGCAGAGAGTGAGTAGCAGAGAGTGAGTAGCAGAGAGTGAGTAGCAGAGAGTGAGTAGCAGAGAGTGAGTAGTAGAGCGTGATTAGTAGAGCGTGAGTAGTAGAGCGTGATTAGTAGAGCGTGATTAGTAGAGCGTGATTAGTAGAGCGTGATTAGTAGAGCGTGATTAGTAGAGAGTGATTAGTAGAGAGAGAGTAGTAGAGAGTGAGTAGTTGAGAGTAGTAGAGAGTGAAAAGTAGAGAGTGAGAAGTAGAGAGTAGTAGATAGTGAGTAGTAGAGAGAGAGTAGTAGAGAGTAGAGAGTAGTAGAGAGTAGTAGGGAGTAGTAGGGAGTGAGTAGTAGAGAGAGAGTAGTAGAGAGTAGTAGAGTAGTAGAGAATGAGTAGTAGAGAGTGAGTATTAGAGAGTAGTGGAGTAGTAGAGAGTAAGTAGTAGAGAGTAGTGGAGAATATTCCAAAGTTTGGCACAGCACCACTTGCACAATAAGCCCAATCAAATCATATCACTTAGAGTTCTTATTGAAGCACTGAATCTTGGTGTATATTCAAATGTTTTTATTTTCCTTAAGTTTATGTACCACAGCCAGCTGACGTGTTTCGTTCTGTACAACAGAACTTCTTCAGGGCGTTCTTATTTCCTTCAAGTTATGTCGGTATCCTGTTGTCATATAACTAGATATTCCTTCCAAATGTTAGACAAGACGTACGTACATTCTTATTCAAAGTGACTAGGTATCAATTTTACCCACAGAATTCGGGCAGACTTGAGTAATTTATAGCATCCTCAAAGTCAGTCTTTCAAAAATTCCAAAGTATAGGACATGATAATCCAAATCCAAATTTTTCTCAAGAAAAGTCATTTTCAATCGTTCGGAATTTCGGCATTTGGGCAGATATGACCCAGGGGCCCCCAGTATGCAAGGGGAATTAGTCCCCCCTCTGCAAACGCGCCAGTGGCCTGCGTTGCAGAGAGGTGTAAAAAGAGGCATAGCCTCATTACACCTCTGTGCAATGCAGCCCCCTGGCACATACTGGAGGCTCCAGGTGGGCTAGTTGGCCCCCAGTGACCCCCAGTATGCAAGGGGAATTAGTTCCCCCTCTTCAAACATGCACGGGGGCTGCGTTGCAGAGAGGTGTAAAAAAGGGTGTGGCCTCATTACACCTCTCTGCAATGCAGCCCCCTGGCGCATACTGGAGGCTCCTGGTGGGCTAGTTGGCCCCCAGGGACCCCCAGTATGCAAGGGGAATTAGTTCCCCCTCTGCAAACGCGCCAGGGGGCTGCGTTGCAGAGAGGTGTAACAAGGGGCATAGCCTCATTACACCTCTGCAATGCAGCCCCTTGGCGCATACTGGAGGTTCAAGGTGGGCTAGTTGGCCCCCAGGGGCCCCCAGTATGCAAGGGGAATTAGTTCCCCCTCTTCAAACATGCACGGGGGCTGCGTTGCAGAGAGGTGTAAAAAGGGGCGTGACTTCATTACACCTCTCTGCAATGCAGTCCCCTGGTGCATACTGGAGATTCCTATTGGGCTTTCAGGTCTTATATAGTTAGGAATTAGCATTAAAAAAACCTTTGAAATTCACTGAAAAAAACATAGGTTTCAGGCCTTTTATAGTTAGGAATTAGCATTTAAAAAACCTTGCAAATTCACTGAAAAAAACAAAGGTTTCAGGCCTTATATATTTAGGAATTAGCATTTAAAAAACCTTTGAAATTCACTAAAAAAACATAGGTTTCAGGCTTTATATAGTTGGGAATTAGCATTTAGAAAAAAATTTCACTCATACAAAACCATTTAAATTGCTCCTATATAGTTAGTTGTACTAACTATATTTCACGCACCCGCAATCCACTGCTGATGATGTCACATATTACATCATTCATGACATGGTCAGTGACATCACTGATGACATCTCAAATGACATCACTGATGAACCCAGCCTAACGAGGCCTTGATCACATGACAACGTTTGAAAGGGCGGGATACTCCTTTTAAAGTGCAACATGACGAATAATTGCAGCAGTTTTAATCATAAACATAGAAAACATACTGCAATGCATACTTGTGTATAACGACATTTGTGAAAACACTTTGATTTAAACATTTGGTTAATCAAATAGCCATAGGTTTAGGTGAATAATATCACAAATAGCAGAAATTCAGAATAAATATAAAACACATAAATAAATAAATAAATATGTCTAAAATATAAATATTCCTCAACATTGCTGTTAAAAACCATTCTCGCTGTAAAACCTATATAAGCCACATTTCTAAGAGACAGTAAAGTCAATAAAATCCTAAAAAAATCCATAAATAACTAGGATCTACTAACATCACTCAAACTTTTTTCTCAGACAGAGCTTTTACGTTGTGCCAACAGGTCAGTATAAGACCTCCTTGTTCCCACTAAATATAAGGAGAACAATATGCAATAAAGCCCAAGTGGGCAAATGCCTGTCGCCATATTGGTATTTGGTAACAAATGTGCAAATTGCGCAAAGAAATAGTCATGAAAAAGTAGTGCAACCCTGTGTTAAGTGAATATATAATACAGTGACAAATAAAATACACATACAATGGTAAAATGGACCAGAAATGGTCTAATGAAGAAGCAGCTCATTACTATATAGACTGTGACAGGCTAAAAATATTTGCAATATATATATATTTACTCTCATTTAATATTGTGTGCCTGAGTTTGAGCTGGCCACTAAGTGGTGCTGCATCCTTTACTTGGTGCAGCATATTCACTTTGCTCATCAAAGAGTAAGAAGTCTTTATTTTAGGCCAGGGGGTTCCAACAAGTAGCTTACAAGCCATTGGTAGCTCGCCACTACCCTGGAAGTAGCTCTCAGAAGTGCAGTCCAGCACAGTATGTGTTCCGGAGGGTTTAGCCACATTGAATAGCACCGTACTTCATATCTCTGGACCACTAGAGTGACAGCCAGCCTAATCAATGCCATGGCCACAGAACTGCACTAAAACACACACTGTGACAGCCTGGGGACATGCAGCAAGACCACCTGTTCCACTGTAAGTTTTGCAAATTAACATGGAGATTTGCATCTTTGCAAAGTCCACTCCATCAGTCATACAGTGTGTGTGAAAAAGATTAAATGTTCTTGCAGTGTTTCTTACCCAAAATAAAAAGGGCATATTTTCTAAAAAAAAAAAAAAAAGAAGTTCTTTTTGAGTAAGTGACATGTTGATATTTGTAAACCAAATCATTGAAAATCAAAAACTTTTTTAAACCTAGTCTTTAAATGATAATTGATAGTGTGTTTGGGAGATTTATTGCTGTTGCTGTTATTTCATTAGTCATGTGGTCCCATTTTATACTAATAGTTTTCCTGACATTGCTCTTGAGATCCCTGTCTTATTCTTTGGGGCAGTCTGTGTTCTTTCACAATATAGAATGTTACTTTTTGTCCTGCTAAAATATTGTATCTAGAATATCGACAACCACAATATTATGGTGGAATTGCGGTGCGTATATTTATGTTTTTAACTCCACATCTATTTATAACAATTATGTCTATCTGTTACATTACTCTTGAAGGTTAATAGACATGGCTCCAAAATGTTGACTGATGGTATTCTGTCACTCAGTATTGTGACATGCATTTGGGTGGTGGTATTGTGAGTATATCTCATGTAGTCACAAATGCGATAGTCATCAAAGTTGTTAGTAGTTTGGGACTATTTTCATCTATCAGAAGTATCTCTCATTACCCCCAGCTCCCCTCCCTCACTCGCTTCAATTCATTACAGTAGGAGGCAGTATTGCCTCCATAAATACTACACCCCCAAATTTTGCAGAAAGCCCCTCCATCCCACTACTTCTTTATTTGTGTTTTTTTTCCTGTTGTGTCACAGACCACCATACCTCTTGGCAGTATCAGTGCCATGTAGGTGTTTTTTCTTCATTTTGGGATTCTTCTCCTTTTGTGTTCTGTGGGGCAGCATGATGCTGGAGCAAGCTGCAGGAAAAAAACTGCGGCCATATTATGAAAGTGCCCCCGGGGGCACAACGGGCATTTGAGCCCGCTTTGTGTACCTCGGGACATTTTGGTATTACAGAAGGGGCCGCAGACGCTGGTATATTCCCTTCTGTAATACCACTAGCTCTGGCGCACTTAAAGCACCAGCTCCATCTTCGGAGGGCGTTCCCTCATTTGCATGAAAATGAGGGAATCCCTTTGCTTCTGCACCTGTGCCGTATTACAGATGCAGAGACAAAGAAGCTCTCAGGAGGTGCACTCCCAGTGCACCACCTAAAAGGTGCACTGCTAGTGCGCCACCTGACACCAGCCCTCCAGATGGCAGAAAGAGGGTCCTATGGACCCCCCAGAGGTTCCCTTGTAGGCGAGTGCAGTCACTGACTGCAGCCACCTGCAAGAGAATCTCCAATTCCCTTTAAAAGTGCAGGTGGGTGCCGCCTGCACTGGGAAAACTGAGTGGCATCCAAGCGGCCGCTCCATTTTTGACAGGAATGCGCTGCCCTGGGGCAGCACATTCATGGTAATATGGTGCATTTTCCTTTTTTACGCGGGGTGCAATTTTTATAGGATGCGCCTGGCGCAAACAATGGAAATGTGCCTTTAGTGTAATACGGTCCATGGAGCTTAGCGAGGTGCAAGCCAGGAGGTTCATGCGTGGGAGACCTGGATGGTGACCAGTCGGCTCCTGTGTATGAAGAATGAGTATTTCAGATGATTTGGGTATTACGCTGCATCCTTTTCACAGAAGATCTGTCCTCAGATCCTATGCTAGGTATTGGAGATCCTTTAGCAGGTGGTGCAGCACAAAGGAGTTGATCCATCTCTGGCAGATATGGATAAAATGTAGCAGTTTCTCATAGATTGTGCTTCATTGGGGCTGCAGATATTGACCTGACTGCTCCAATGGGTAGCAATATCTGCATTAGGAAGTTCTAGGGGGAACCTTCACGATAAAGAAGGCCTGGTACTGTGCCTCTTTAAAGGTTTAGATAATACATTTCTGCCAACTCCAAGGAGTTTTCCAGCATGGGACTTGGAGTTTGTACTCAGACCATCATCTGACTCTCCTTTCAAACTGCTAGAAGTGTATGTTTAGATGTTAGTGGAAGGGTGTCTTAGATTAATTACATAGAATAGCTTTTATTAGAAAGTGTGGATCTCTGGTTATCAATTTTGTACCTATCAAAAGAGGAGATAAACCTTCAATGGTAACTCTTAGCTGCTGGATAATAACCTTGATGGCTTTGGCAAATGGAGCAATGAGAGAGCATCCTCCGATATGGATTCAGGGATGTCCCACTCGAAGCATTTCCACTTCGGCAGCTGAATTGCAGGGAGCCTCTATCATGGAAATTGTCAGGGTGGCAACTTGGGCTTCGCCTTTGACATTGGTTAATCACTATTGCATAGACTATATGAGCTCTTTGGATGATGTGTTTGGTTCTAGGTTGTTGTTAAATGCTGAATAATCCACTCGAAACTGGACGTAGATGCATTTAGTTTATTTCATAAAAGCAAAGTAAACTCCACCCTATGCGCGATGCCTCCGTTCAGCAGCAGACCCCAACGGTGACTGGACACACGTTAAGGAAACCACCTGAACGGCCGCATCGCACGAGGATGCCGTATTAAAACATAACACAACGCGCGACCACACACACGTGGTCATACATTCAAAACATTACAATAAAAGGAAGTAGCTATTCGCGCAATGCACCGCGTGAATAGCGCGAGCAACTTAAAGCAACCACTACATCACCTTCCCCCTTACAACAATGGAAAGAAGCAAATAAAAAAGGAACCCTTGAACATCAACAATTCAATACCTGACAAAATCGTTGAATTTACAAGGTTCTCTGATAAGCCTTCCATGTGAAGAAATAGCACGTGAAGAAAGAATATTGTTTTTTTTTTTTTTGTAAACTGTATTTTTATTGCAGATATATAGTAAACATACAGACAGTTATTTCGAGTGTCTCATCAAGTAGCAATGACCTACACCAGTTGTAAAACAAGTTTTACACAGCCGTGTAACCCGCATCCCGGAGGTCGGGCGGCAATAGCTAGTAAACACCGGACCAGGAAGTCGTACAAGGAAACAATGACATCTGCTCGACAGAACGATCTAGTATCTGCTTTTCCGTTTCTCCCCAACCCCTGACCCCAACAAAGAACTGGCCCTACTGCCCAAATGAATTTCTTTTTAACCAAACAGATCATTATTGAGTCTGTGTAGCACCTCACAGTCACGCTTCATACGTTCCTCCATCGCGCTGATGCTCAATAATGCAGCGTCTCAACATCCCCAACTAAGAAAGCCCTATCCATCTCTCCCACCACCCCCACTATTGTTAGGAATGGAAATAAGAGGGACACCATGACTGCTGGATGATTGAACCTGATTATCAACACTGTTGTTGACACTAATAGGATCGTTCAACCAATGACCCCACTCAAGGACCTCATTAGGTTCCCTCCTAAAGTCTTTAATAATGCCTGCTTGATGGGGTGAAATCTTAACTAAGTGACGTTTGTTCCACCAACCCTTATTATCCACAAAAGCTGCACCCTTACTGACTTTGAGAACCCTTAAAGGGCGACAAAACTTTGATTCCCCTTTTCGGCCTTTAACAGGTTTCTTAATCAAAACCCAGTCATCCGTAGAAATATCCACAGATGAAAAATTAGTCTTAGAATCAAACTTCTTTTTCATAATCATTTGATTCTTAACAACATTTTTTCGAACAGTGTCTAGATCGATACTTTTATCTCCAGACAATTTCTGAAGCCATGAAGGAAACAATTTAGAATGTGAACTTCTGTTCCTCAACAAAACAAAAGGAGAAACTCATGTAGTGCAGTGAGGAGATGTATTGTAATGCCAAACTTTTATTTTAATGAAATTAACTACATTTGCACCACAAGCTACGGCTGTCTGGATACCCTCTTTAATCACCTTATTCCCTCTCTCCACTAAACCATTAGAAGATGGGGAATACAAAGCAACTTTAAGTTGTTTAATGTCCAGACCACCAAGGAATTCCTTCATTTTATCCGAAACAAAATGTGTACCATTATCACTAACAAGTACCTTAGGGGATCCTTCTATGTCAAAAATCTTTTTCAAAAATGAAATGGTTGAATTGGAATCAGGAGATTTAACAAATTCGTGGTACATCCACTTTGAATAATAATCAACCAATAAGATGACGTATTTACAATCTTGATCAAGGATAGAATAATGCCCTGAAAAATCAATGCCAACTTTTTCCCACGCCATTTGAGGAAATTCAGTTGGGGCTAATGGCATTTTCGTTGTGTGCCAATGCTTATCAGACACTAGACATTTGGGACAGGAATCAATTAATCTTTTGACTTGAATATCTAAAGAAGGTCACCAGTAGTGTTCCTTAATCCTCATAATGGTCTTAGTAATCCCTAAATGGCCTTTATGAGCTTCACTTATAATCAAAGGTCGTAGTTTGAAAGGGGGAACAAATTTGTCACCTCTACGGACAATGTTATTCTCAATTGAAAGCTCACCAGCTGTTTGTGCAAATCTACGTAATTCGCCCTCCAAACACCTGGGTTCAGGCCAATTATGAGTTGCGTAATGCATGACTTTTTGTTAACTTCTATGATGCAATAGAAGACCATGATCATTCTTTATGTTGCTATTTTTTGTTTTTGAATAAATGCTTGGGGTGGTGTGCGTACTTCTCAGTTGTCTAGATGTTTTTATTGCTTGTTAAATCTCATACTGAAATGAATTTCAGTGAGGGCGATGCTGTGCTAATGTATCCATCACTTACCTGGTACTTGCATTACTCCGAGTTCTACTTCAGCGCTTCAATACATAGGTCACTTCCACCCTCTTGATTCTTGTCAGGATAACTGCAGCTTTGCTTGGGCTGTGTTGTGTTGTGATGATGTATCTTAGATTTGTGTGATGTGGCCTTGTTGTTTATGTGTGGTCTGAGGCACTGTACAGTAATGTCCTGATTACATTATGAGGTCAGCATGTTTTAATGTGGAATCTTGGGGTTGATGAGGTATGTGGGGTCTGTTGTAAGTGGTAGCCTTTGAGAGAACATTCCATTTCTAGCCCAGGGACTTTGTTAGAGTTTTAACTGAATAAAGAATTACTCCTACAAAGCAGTCGGCTATAAAAGCATCTTTACAGGTTGTGCTTGGTTACTGAACAGGAGGAGCAGTGGGAGGGTGGAGTTTTATGCAAACTTTGGGGGTAGTGTATCTATGGAGGCAATCCCGCTGCATACTGCAGTGAATTGAAGTCAGGGAGAAGGACTCTGAGCAATGCAATTACCAGGCAAGCCATCAAAACATTATGGAAAAAGTTGGAGACCCCTGTTTTAGTCTGTTCCCGATGAAGTAGTCCTCCTTGATATTTTCATGGCATGCTCTACAAAATTCAGTAGCGCCCTCTTGCTGTGTAGGAGGCACAGACTTACTGTTAAACCTAACTGTGTATTTCATTGCACACTGCAGCATGACCTTCTTTATTCTTTAGGTTGCTGTGATTTCAGGACCCCAAACTTCAGATGGTGCAAATTCCTGATTGGCCTGGTGATTTTCCTGATGTGCATTGTAATCGCTTTCCTGACGTGGACCATTGCAGGTGAGGTTACATCTCTTTTTTACATACCAGAGCTCAAACCTCCACTCACTGCTATTGTAAACAGAAGACCCCTTGGGTACACTAAGATTGTGCACATTTGTCCTCCCTGGTGAACCAACACTTCTGTGAGTAGTTGCAATCGTCAGTTTTAGGGTTGCCTCCCAGATGTTTTCTGTCACTGGCTTAGCCAATACTTTTAGAAAGGGCAGTCAGATGTCACACAAAAGAAGGTACTAGTAGCAGCAATTTTTATACTGTGATAGCAGCGAATGGTAGCAGTCCTTAAATGTGGCAGATACAGCAGTCAGGAATGTGCTGAGCTCCAGCTTGTTGCTGTTATTCCCAGGAAAGAAAATGTGGTTCCAGATTCCATTTGCCACCAAATGTGAAGTTCAATCATGAAAGGAGAACCAGTATTGTAATACATCTAAGATGCTTTTATTATAAGGGAGAAACTCCAGCCGCAGCTGGACATGGGGAATCCAATTGTCTACTGTTTCTCATTTAACTCCAAACATTCTTAATGGAACAGACCATAACATAATAATACAGGTAAAACATGGAACAGACCAAGGAGGTTTAGAAAGGAAACCGAAGGATACCACAACTGCACTCAATGTCTGCCTTTTGTTAGTTCAACTGCAACTATACATTTGGAGACATCCAGGCAGACACTCCTCATGCATAAAACTGACCTCTCCATTTCCCCCCCACTTAATGCACAGAACAGGGTAAGCACTGCTCTGAACTAACTCTCTAATTGTGTCTGTGGAATCATTATCAATTATACTCTGGGCCACTGGAATTATGCAATTGTGCACTTCATGTTGAATGCAAGACTATCTCAGGAAATGCACGCTCACTTTGTCCCATAGCTTGAGCCAGTCCCACACCTCTTCCGCCCAGTCAAACAAGTGGCTCTTTCCCTGAGATATTACCTTTAGGTGAGCTGGGAAGAGCTGCATATATTGCAAACCCAGTGCTCTAAATTTCTGTTTCGTCACCATGAATGATTTCCATTGAGTTTGCTTTTTACCTGGATTAAAGCAAGAAGGTGCAATGTTATGATGTCAGGTGTTCCCCTGTTCTGCACATTCAGGATACAATTGCTGTCTCTACAATTCGGAACCCAGGTAATTAAAGCCCTCAGGGGTGCCCCAAGCAGTGTTCTCCGTCAATTCCCTATGTGCTCTTTCAACCCAGAAAATGTCTGACAATTCCAGAGGTTTTAGGAGCCCGCATATCCTCGCCTACAAGAAGTTCTCTGTGCTGAGTTCCTCAGCCGACTCTGGGAAACTAATACATCAAAGGTCATTGTGGCAGGAGTGGTTTTCAGCACCATCCCTCTGTCTTCAAAGATTTTTGACAAAATGGTCATTTTCACCATATGTTCCTTCAGTACCTTTAGGTAAGTAACAAAACCTTCAACCGTTTCGATGTATTCCACCACCTTTTCAAGTCAGTATTCAAGAGATTCACCTTCATAGAGACTGGTTGTATCTTGGCCTACAGAGTGGTACATGACCCATGAATTGTTACCAGGATTTCACCCTAGGTCTTCTTTTCCACCTGTTCATTACATTCTAAGCGTCACCCTTCATCAAGCTCTAGGAGAGGGATGCAGGGGTTGTGTACTGAGAAATGGTGTTGCTCTACTGGGCCTTCACAGGCATATCATTAACCATCTCACCTCTTGTTTTGGGGCAGACATCCAAAGGCAAACTGCAGCTGCCTGTTGAAAGGGACCAGTAGGAATCCAGCAGCAATCCCAGTCCAAACCTACTGCCCCCTCAGTAACCCACAACATCCTTGTCTACAGTCAGAGTGTGGCAGAACATGAGGGGAATGCCTTAATCTTCTCCTCAATGTCTCAGTGGGGTGCTGCAGGGCCCTTTCCCAACATTCTCGCTGTGCTCAGCCTGATGCTTAATACCGCTGGTATAAGCCTGTGCAACTCAGTCCGCTGAAGGTTCATCAGTCCAGCCACCTTGGTCACCCTAACCTGCCAGACTCCATGCTCTGGGCAGCAACAGCAGTCACACTAGTAAATGTGTAGGGGGATTGGCATCCATGCATACCCAACAGCAAGGGTTGGGTGCACAGTCTCAGAGAAGAGGGCCACTTCTTTCCCCAGACCACAGGCAAACCAATCCAGAGTTCCTGACTCTCAGGCAGCCTCCACCATGGGTCCAAGGGAGGGCTGCTGGACTCTACTGGTGACACAGTAGAGTCCAGCAGCACTCCCTTGGAACCAGGCCTTCCTCTCTAATTAGCCAAGGGGGAGTAGAACACACCACATCAATCTGAGGCAGCCGCATGGGTCAGTCCACTCCTAAGGTGAGGCTACTAACAATCTGTCCCTGTTGAACCTCCAAACAAAACTAGGCCCTTGAACGAGTGCGTCCTCACAACAGGACGTCAGCCATAGTGTGTGGCCTCTGTAGCCCCAGACCCATGGATCACAAGCAGTCCCAGTGGCACCACTAGGCATATGCCAGGTCACTGACACCTGACTTGGTATGGTTGATGAGCTGATGATCAATCGTCATCTTCCCACACTTCTCTCCATCGAATGCTGAGTCCACGAGCTGACCACAGTCAGGTTTGCAAGGATCGAATCTGCAAAACTGGCAGATGTTGATGCCCTGATGCGGTCCTGAGGATGCTTTTGGGAGAAATTTGAGCAGTTTCTCTGGAGGTGTATATAGGATTAAGTGGAAGAAAGTGGGAATTCAATGCCTAAGCAGCCACCTCGTTGGCCTCCATGCACGACTGCAACCTTAAGTCACTGAGTTTGAATCTTAAATTCTTTCAGAAAGCAGGGTCTGTCTGCTTAGTGGATGAATGAGTCCACTGTAGGGGCCTTTTTTCAACCTCATAGTCACAGGTTCAAATCCTGGCGGGACCACTCAGCTCTTCATCCATCTATGGTCGATAATATGAGTACCATTGAGTTGGGTAATAATAAGTATCTGTTATTCAGCACCAAGATAGGCTTGGCTGTACGTGAGCTTTACAAATACACATTAGGTTATGTTTGCCTGAGGATATTCAGAGACAATCCACTAGGGGAATTTCTTCTTCATAGGTTGCCTTCAAGGGCTTCTTCCTTAAGGGCATTTGTGCTGGCTGTACCTGTGCAACTGCCCACACTTTAATTTCTCACTACCGGCTACGAATAGGGTAGGCATTTTCCTCTTTATCAGCATCAGCACTTTCTGCAGTACATTGATTTGGTATCTGGTATTACTTGTTAAATAAATTACACTTGGTGCTGCAAATATATATTAAAAACAATAAATTTCACAAGCACAGCGCAAGCGCTGTGCAGGTTAAACCTACAAAGGGCATGCAAATACATATAAGCAGGGTCATTGTTGACGTTGGTTGCAGGTGTTCTGAATTGCCCTCTTGATGTAGCGTCATGGTATGGGGTCAGTTAACTGACTGGCAACCAACAAGCCTTGGTACTGGTAAAAGTAATTAACAGGACCTTGGACGTCTTGTGGTCCAGGGGAGTGTAGTAAGTGCTTGTAAAGCTAGACTACAATTCCCAGTATCCACTTCACCATTTACTTTTGGGTATTCCCTCGGAAGGCTCGATGGCCAGTGATTCTTTGGTTGCAGAGCGTCGTTTTAGCTGCACTTTAAATAGGATTTGGTCCCAGCAATCCAGGGGAGTCTGGAGGTGCTTCTGGCTTCCACAGGGGTCCCTCTGCCTGGGAGTGCTGAGTTTTGGCCAAGGGCGAAAGGTGATCATGCAGTTCCAAGAAGTTTTGCCACAGGTATCCAATATTCCTCTTATGCTATGTTGCAGGGGCAAAGTCTTGTTGTTGGTGAAAACGGTCTTCTTGGTGTCCTTCTCTGAAGTACCTTGATCAGAAATTCTGGATTTAGGGCAGTTTGGTGTTTGGGAGCTATTAGCCAATGGGCAGCTAGTCCCTTACACCCAATCCACCCCTGAGGTCATCACATCCGATGGTGTAGGTCTCCTTTTCTACCAATAGCCTACTAATTCTGCCCTTCTAAATATTGCAGAAATCAACTTCAGGTGTACAGATCCGGCTGCTCACCCTGGAGGTGTTGCCAGCCTTTTTGAAGGTGTACACCTCATACATACCGAATTTCCAGCCTTGCCAGCGTCCAGTACATTTTTACAGGAGTGTGACCCATATACCAAATCAGGACTGAGTAAGGCAGGTGCATATAAGAAACAATGTCCCGACAGGTACTCATGTATAGTCAATTAATTATGCATGCACATCGCATTGCTAACAAGGAAAGAAGGAGAACTGAATAAAGATAGTTAATCATCTTATATTGTGATACAAGTTCATGGTCAGATATATACAGTTTCAAGCAGCACTGCATAAAATGAATTAGTGACAACCATGAGGTACTTGGTGCTCTAAAAAAGTACTTTTCTAATGTGGCTCAAACAGTTGAAAGAAGTTTGCAATCTGTGATATCACCTTGTCACACGACCTGAGCCACCCACTGTAAATTACTTGCACTTTGTTCACAGTGCGCCGTCCATGCTGTTCACTTCTCCACTTGCGTCGCCACCTTCACCACAGTCACTTTTTTAGAGCACCAAGTACCTTATGGTTGTCACTAATTCATTTTATGCAGTGCTGCTTGAAACTGTATATATCTGACCATGAACTTGTATCACAATATAAGATGATTAACTATCTTTATTCAATTCAAAGAGTGTTCTCCTTCTTTCCTTGTCAGCAATGCGATGTGCATGCATAATTAATTGACTATACATTAGTACCTGTCAGGACTTTGCCAGGGTCCTAGCACACTGGGGCAAGGGGAGGGCTGTGTCTCCCTCGGGGGATGGGCCCAGATCCATATCACAGATGGTGAACGCTTTGATGCCACCTCTCTGATGTGTCACTTCACTAGCCTATTTGGGCGAAGGGGAGGTGTGACCTCCTTCTTGCCGAAGCCTTTTTCTGACTCCTGGGAGTGTTCACACTGCCTGGCAGGAGGTAAAAAACCTGTCTTAGCAGCAGCTGCGGCGGGAAAACACGGGCCTGCCAGCCAAAGCCCTTTTTAATTGGGCATGGCCTCTGGAAACACGCAATTGTGCTTCTGCGTCGATTTTCACATAATTATAGATTGGATGCATTTGTCACATTCATCGTCTACTGCTTAATCTACAGATTTTACCCAAAGAAACATTTTGTTTCTAGCTCAAATGGGTCAAACGTTACTAAAAATGCAGCAGAACGTGTTACCGTACAGTAGAAGGCCTTTTGCAAAGGTTGACTGGTCACCTTTCTGTTGCTTATTGCTATATTTGGGCATTAAACCGGTACTAATGAAGTGCACCCAATGCCCAGACAGTGTTTACAAGTGTAAAAAGTACAAAATAATGATTTAATACTATAAAACAATGTGGGGCATCACTCCACATAATTTGCCATTTGTTGCCACCTAATTTACTGCACCCTGCTGCATAATTCGGCCCTCTCCTGCCCCATAAATCCAGTGGTCCTGCAGATAGGGTATCCAGGTGGGTAGCCACAAGGTAACCACCTGGTTGCATGTCCGCTATCCCTTGACACCAGATACATGTCGGGGGAGAGAAGGTATGTTGTTTGACACCAAACTCAACATATTTAAGTGGTATAATAATGGAGCTAGCAACCCAGGTGGCGGTGCATGTCCCATGTTATCCTATGGACTGCCTATCAATTATAGTGCACATTAAAGGTAAAGCCACTATAGAGACAGAAGCTTGCACTTACATGCCTATACTCTAAATATACTGCACCCTGCCTCTGGGCTCAAGAAAGCTTCCCTAGGGGTGACTGACATATACAGAGAACACTGATGTGACTTTGTCACACAAGGTGAGGACAAAGTCGAGACTGAGCAGTGAACACTGTTCCTGCAGTCTGCAACTGCAGGTCTGCTGTCATCTGTTTACCTGGGTCACTCAGGGTGGCACAACCAGTGCTGCATACCCTGAGTTTCCCTTTACCACCCAGGCCCTGTGTACCACAGTACCACTTACCAGGACTTTACAAGGGGCGTATGGTCTCTGCCAATTTGGGATGCTAATTACACGTCACATTTAGGGTTAATCACAAAATGTGAGGGCGTGGCTAGTAACTACTTGTGGAACTGCATTTCCGCTATTTGAGCATTGTGCTAGCACTGACCGTATGCAGCAAACATTCCTCTCAAATCAAAGACTGGAACTTATACCCACGGTAACATAAACAGCCAAAATAAATTAACTGTACTTGTACTTACCAGTAATTAAAATCGCCTATCAACAGTAGGGTGTGATCACAAAGGTTTTTCTTTTAATTAGGAAATTCATTGAAATCTGTAATTTTGACTCATTATTATGAACCAGTTTGGCAAATAATCATATGGGAAACAAGCACAAATGATTAAACAAGCAAATGCGTGTTTGCAAATGTATATGCTTAGACCATTCTCCTCTGCATTATGCTGGTCATTTGAAGCATTTCCTTCTGACTTGAGCTCAACCTCTATTAACAACAAGTGAAAATGCAGCTTCATGAAACAAATTCAATGTTTCTGTAGTTAATTTGTGAGGGACACCTAACGATGACTAGTGGAACTGAAGCGTCATGGAAGAATTTCTATTCTTTTGCAATGCACTTGTGAGTGATGCCTAGTAAGGACCAGTAAAACTGCAGTTTCATATAATAATTTCAATGATTTTGTATCTGACTCAATAGGGACGCCTAATAATGTCAAGTGGAACTACCGCTTTGTTTAAGAATTTGAAAACTTTTACATTTGTATAGAAAGGGGCACCTATTAGCGACTTGTTGAACGGCAGTCTCATGATATAATGTCAATACTTTTGCATTCAACTTTTGAGGGCCACCTAGTAATGACTAGTGGAACTGTGGTCTTGGGTAAGAATTTCAGTGATTTTGCATTTGACTGGAGGTGGACGGAGTTCACAGAGTTGTACTCCGTGGAATTCCCCATTGTTAAAAAAAAAAAAGCTCTGTGAAATTCCGCAGAGTTCTGCTACGCTTGCCTGAAGCTGAAAGATGACTGTGCTTGTGGTGATATCGAAATGAAGAAACTCCAGAAGAAATGAATGATTTTATGAACTTTATTTGTAAGGTAAAAGAGCCTGTGCGAGGAGTGGTGGCTACACAGTCAGGGTGAAATCCGACAATACCGTCTCTGACGTCATTCTTATACCTGCTTGACATTCTGGATGTGCGCGTGCTTAGCAACCAATAGAAAAGTAGTGAAACATTAAACAACTAGAACCACAACATCTCCCTTTTTTAGGGAAGAACATTTTACATACATTCATATTATTTAAGTGCACAGGATAACTAGGATATATGATGAATTATGTAAGCTCCTTCCAACCCTCAAA
The DNA here is from genome assembly GCF_964263255.1 of Lissotriton vulgaris. Lineage (NCBI taxonomy): Eukaryota > Metazoa > Chordata > Amphibia > Caudata > Salamandridae > Lissotriton > Lissotriton vulgaris. The sequence continues at coordinate 34,234 of NW_028244651.1, forward strand.
GCACAGCCGGGAAACATGGTGAATACGGAGTAAATACATATGATGATATTACGAGACCCACAACAAACTCTATTCGGTTGGCTTAATAAACGTTGTCATTCCTACAAGTGAATAATAAAACTTTGTATCCACACTAGCTGCATAGCAGATGCAGAGCGACCCAACATTCCTATCCTTCTTTTTTTCCAATTTTCCTTGAGGAAACCTCGAGCAACACCACCATCCCTCACATAAAAAATGAGGATTATTCTTTCATGAACAATGTCTTTTAACTGGTAAATAAGATGCCAACGCCAGTAGAATTCCGTCCATGAGAAAACGTTTACTTCTTCCAATGAGCACAAGAAGTCCATAACTACAGCAGAGTCAATGTGCTGACAAACTTGCATAAAAATGAAAAGGGTGCAGGCCCGTCTAAGGCACCTTTGAAAAGAATTGAGTTGGGAAGTAAACAAATAGCATTTCTGTGACTTGCGTACCATGCTTGTCGCAAGTGGTACACATCACAATTTTCAACACACATATTAATAAATGTGACTTACCACAACAAAAAGTACAAAGAAAAATAATAAAAATGAGTATAACTCTATTGGGAGATAAGATATGAGAAATTCTTTCCTTCTTTTAACATTCACATCTTTGGCCACATGCACAATGTTCTAAAAACAGGAAGAAGCTTACTATTTGGAGACCAAGGTTTACTTCCAATAATACCGTGTATACATTGCATAGAACCGTTATAAAAAATAAATATACCATACATACGGTATCACTTTATATTTGGTTTACTGAAAGCTGTACTATTTCTCTGCACGGTATGCCCTATGAACAACGAACTGTACTATGTGGGTATTATTTCCTAAATTCTGCATGAAAATTCATCTAATAACAATAATAATAATTCTTCTATATTACTTCAAACTATATATATATATATATATATATATATACTTACACAGAGATAATTCATTACAGGCTCCTGATGGGACAGAAACAAAAGGAATGACACCAAATCTAACACATGGGATCCAAGATTAGGATTACTTAACTGTGACCTTATCTCGTCACCTTACTAAGTTTCTACCCCTTTCTGCCGCATAAACTTAGGTTTGGATACTTCTACTTTTTATGCTAAGAATACGTTCGAAATAATCAAAATATTAATCTAAGATTTCCTGAATGGTGTAGGATCAATAAGAAAGGCAAGAATCCACATTAGACCAATGCTAAAGAACAATACTGGAACACATATCCTCATCAAAATCCTCTACCACATTAATTTTTGTTCTAACATTGTATTTTTGGTCGAATTTTCCACACATGCTTGCAAAATGTCCTACCTTTTGGCAGCTTGTGCATCTTTTCTTAACTGCTGACAACTTACGGAATCAGCTTTGTGATTAAGAGAACCACATCTAAAACATACAATAGGGGAATTATAGTTAGAACTGTACAAATTGTTAGTACCACTTTATTTTCGTCTTCTATCATTTACATAAGAAACATTTGAACATGTAGCTTCATTTACTTTTTCCAATTCTTTTCTGCCCTCAAGTGAACGCTCGATGCCGTTGGCGATATCTACCACCTCAGACAATGTGGGTTTTTTACAGGCAAGCAAAAGCTCCTGAATTTTACGCTCAAAACAGTGAAATACAAATTGGTCACGGATTTATATATCTGCCATGTCGCCAAAACCACATTGTGAGGCAAACACCGTTAAACTACCAATATACTCTTCTACATTTTCTGACTCATATTGTTTCCTCAGCGCAAAAGGATGTCTGCCCACCATAATGTTTTCTTCCTCGTCAAATTGTTTTTCTAATTTTTTCACCGCCTCCTGAAATTCATCGAGGGGAATAAACTGTCCCGGAGCAGGTTCATATTCTGGTAGGCTTTCAAACATTTCTTGGCCGGCAACTCCTAAAGTCCAAAAAGAATAGCTTTTTTCCGTTCAGCGTCATATTTCTTGCCATTAATCACAACCAAATAATTTTCGAAAGCCCTGTACCAGTTCTTCCACTTCATTACTGGTTTACCTGAAACTTCAAGAAAATGAGCAGGAGCATTGAAAATACTTTCACTGGACATACTTGTATTTCTTCCTCTGACTCCCTTTTAATTAAGAAATCAATTGTGATGCTGGATTATGTCTATTAATTCGAATGATATTGAATGCGAACCACTAAATACATATACTGTACTTGTTACTTGAATAAATCACTACTCTAGAAATGTTCTTAATTTGAACACTTGAGTAAGAAAACACTTTGACTCAGAAAGCTTCAAAAAGAAGCGTCTAATCTACTTGTTCAATAAGCAGTTCTGTCCATTTGTTACTTGAGTAGTTCACTACTCTCGAAATGTTCTCAATTTGTACACTTGAATAAGAAAACACTTTGTCTGTGAAAGGTTACTAAGAAAAAGAAGCGTCTAATCTACTCACTAAATAAGCAGTTCTGTCTTTTTACTTCTCCTTTAATGCCAATTATATCCGTTTTCCTTCCGTTCTGATAAGCGATGGAAATGCGACTTTTTTTTAACTTTTTTTTTTTTTTATTAGCTGAGAAAATATACGTGATGATATGTGCTGCTGAGAGGAAATAATTTGCTAAACAAAATGGTTTCACGTACTTACATCACCGGCGCGATGACGTACTCACGCAGCGTGAATTGCCGATGAAGCTGAATCCCTAGCTGTCATCCTGACGAATGCCGTCAGCTGAGAAATGACAGTTGACAGCTTTTACCGTTAACGAAAGTGAGCGTGGGGTCGTGGTCAAGGGTGTAGCTAAAAACAAAGGGCCTCCATTATGAGGAATTGGCATAGGACAGTGCCGCAATTCTTCTTGCTGCGCTGCCCTACGCCAATGTGAAAGGGCAGGAATGCACCATATTTATGAAATATGGTGCATTCCTGTCCTTTCCCCTTGCGTTTGAGCACAAATCGCTGCCAGTCACAAACATAGGCAGGATTGTTTATGTACAGGAAGGGGCACCTTACCTTACAAAAAGAATCCACAGAAGAACGAAGCAGCGCCCTCTTTTGCTGTGCATGGTGCTGTTCACACTGATTTTCCAGCACGGGACAAACACCCAGCGCTAAAATTCATCATGAACGGTGTAATCTAATGCACTCCGCCGCTTTTGGAACTCCGCGTAGCGCAGCAGAAATTTTTTGGTCACTTTGTGGAGTAACTCCACCCAGGCCTAGAATTAACCCTGGCTTCCTCACTTTACTAAATTGTGTGACCCTCTGCATTTCTTTTATTACACTTTACGTCCTTTTTTCTTCATTATTTATCATATGCAAGATAATCTTGAAATTGATGACTGTAGGATGGGTACTGTGCAAATCTTTTGCTGTTTTGGACTTGATAAAGTATAGTGTTGTTCATGTATATTAAGAACCTAGGCCCTCCAAAGAATGCACATAACAACTGACTTGCCACTTAGTTCTCTATTGTCATTGTTGTCAAAGGTGTGGGGCGGGGGGGAAACATTTATGTTTCTAAATTAATGTTTGAAAGGTATTACTTTTCAAAAATACTTCTCAATGCACTGATATAATCTGAAGTACTAAGGCGAAGTGGTTCTGCATGTTAATGAAATAGACTTTTTGAATTCCGAAGAGAATGTATCATATTTTTACACTTTTGCTGCAAGATGTCTTGAAAAATAAATTTGTTCCTGAAGTTAGGTGGTGGAGGATTCCTAGTCACTTCCTTTTTTTGACGTTAATAAGCCTTTAACTAAAAGTCTGCCTCTTTATTTAACATGTTTTTAATGTTTAGTGCTTCGTCGAGTAGTACAGGGTGCTTTTGACCAGGGGGGCGCATATCAAGGTCAGGAGGACTGCAATGGTATAAGGTTTTTGCTCTCATGCCAGATTTCTGCCATTCAGTTGCCACATGCCACATGCCACATGCCTCTCTTTAGCAGCGGTCGCTGTAGGTCTAATGTGCTTAGAATACAAAATATATTTGTATTTTGAATGATAGAAATGTTCCTATTTTAATAGTTAAAAATGCACAGACGACCGACTGCAAAGACTGCAAACTGGCAATGACGCTCCCTTGTGATGACGGCTGGATCTTGTACCGGAAAAAGTGTTACTATTTCTCCAAAGCAGAAGGAAACTGGACGGCGGCCAATGAGTCTTGCGATTCGACTCATTCCTCACTGGCTGTGTTTGATGATCAGCAGGAACTGGTAAGAGCTTTGAAAATGCAGTGGTCATCCTGTCTCTAGTGACCCTGTCTTTTACCTGTTAAGGGGTACAAACATCGCCCCAGTGTTCTCTCAGCAGTGAAAACATAAAACAGCTTATGATCATTTTATTTTCCTCGTTGACCCAAGTCGAGAGTGGGGTGGTGCCGGGCCATCCTAATTGACAGCAGGAAGAGTGATAGGCACTGTTGCAAGTGCGCATGTCAGTTTGGCCGGCCATCCTAGGGTGTCTGAACAGACATGCCCCTTAGATCTCTCCACCCGAGATGGGCTTCACAGCCGAGTGGAGAACAGACACAGACTCCCAAGGACTGACTGAGTGTCAAACCAAACTGCTCAAGTCAATCCCGTAGCTGGTCTCATACTGGGTACTACCAGCATGAGAGCAGCATCTGGATTGGTGTAGGGCTTCTGGGAGCCTGTGCATGGAGGGCTGGGAGTTGGGAGGAGCAGAGGGACAGAAGAGTACTGAAGCAGCGGCTACAAAGTAAGTGCTATTTTTTTATAGCCTCCCCACTGCCCTTAGGCTGCCCCAAAGCCCCCCTTCACTTTTATTTAACAGCAGCCACCATTTTAAAAGGGATGATGCCAGGAATGGGAATCTTCATGCTCTCTAGTCAGATTTATCTGTTTATTAAATTAATTTAATCATAACTTTCAACCTATTTGTTGGTAAAATCCTCATGTTCACGTAAAGAACAGCACGTTTTACAATAGTTCTTACTAAGCAGGTGTTTCTAAACACCATAGATAATTTGTACTTATGTTACCCCATTTTAAAAGTACCCATTGTTTGTTGTGTGACGCTGTTCAAGAGTCACGATACATTAATATGTATGGAAATGTTCTTGGGAAACCTTGACATGTTACCATTTGGTGTTGACCATAGCTGAACTCACTATCAATCATATTGTGAACTATAGGCCCATAGTCATGGGCGTGGCATAATTAATAATTTTGGGTGGTGGCGGGGGTGATGAGTCTGAGATTTCCAAACCAACAGCGCAGGTATCCAACCAAACAGGACATGATTTTGGCAGGGACATGGATTGAGGTGGGCCTAGTTAGGGAAATTAATTTGGAAGCCTAATTAATATTCTTGTTAGCGTTAATATATGGAACCACCGACAAGCAACATTGCGTTGCATTCCCCTAAGTAATAACATGCTACAAAGTCCAGTTGAATAATAAATACTAGACAATTACTACTACTATCACTAGACAGTTCAGGACACCAAGCACATGACATAGTGACAATGCAATGCCACACTGACATGACATACACTAGTATGTATGTACACAAGGCATGCATTGTACCACTGCAGTACTATGTTGTGAGCTTGGCATGTGTCATCAAATTGTGCACATCTTCCAGCTGTGTTCTTTAAAGCGGTCTAGTTAAAAAATGCCCAGTGCAACGTGTCAGGGCAAACAACTTAGTAGGGCATTTATGGAATCCGAATATATACTGAATGAAACCTGAAAATATGCAGTAAGAGCAAATAGAATGTTGCCTGTGATGCCTGTACCCTACCACCACCACCACCACCTGTGAAGAAGCTAGATATTCAGCTAGGCTTTCAATACTGTCTGATAGTCATTATAGTTGTATTTGCGGCCTGGATAGTGGACACTTCTCTTGCTAGAACTCAATCTGTTGATGGGCAGCCCTCTTCCAAGTTCCCACTTTGATGGTAGAACAGTCAATCAATTAGATTTCAGATCTTTTTTCAGTTTGAGATAAAACCATAAAATGCAAATAGCAGTTCACAAACCACAAAGGAAGGGTGCTTGTCATATCCGTGTTACATCTGACATCAAGAGTACAAAATATGACATAATGCATTGAGAATATATTAAAACTTTTAGGCAAAAGATGTCAATATAACATAAAAAACGTAAAGACCAGAATGTAAGCTAAAGTAGCAAATTGCAAACAGGAAAAACAGATTACAAACAGGTTGTCACATAGCTCCTAACATTCTCCTGTGCTCATCAGCCATAACTAAACAACAGCATAGACTAGCATTTGCAAACCGTGGAGAAAGCCAATTCATTATAAAGTGCAAATGCGATTTAGTGAGTTTAGATTGGACCTCTAGAGAATTGCAAAGTGCATGTGCAGTGTAGTGCGTTGATCTAGGGCTGATTAAAGCCGGTAGTAAGTTGCCATGTTGAGGTGACCCCTGTTATGCCACAAAGCTCCATGAAGCAAAAACCTCTCTAGGGTCCGTTATGGTTATATAAAGAAATTTGCAAACCATCTAAACATCACTCAGATCATCACTGCAGCACTATGGGTCTTGAGTCCTACTAGATCATGCTGGTGCCTTCCGAGAAACAGAACAATATGGCTAGTCTACCAAGCTGTTGCTCCACAATGGACACTATAGCCACAGTGCAAGTAGATAAAGGTTTGGACCAGCAGGATGTCATGTAAAATATGTTATGTTATGTTATAGAAGCTTATATAGCGCTCAGTTGCCCCAGCAAAGGGGCGCTTCCAACAACAGAAAAATAGAACTGATTACTACAGCAGGAAGCTCTAACATAACAACGGCCAGGATAAACTATTTTAGAGGAAAGAGGTGTGTTTTAATAGCCTTCCTGAAATCCAACAGACCCTCCAGTCCACGTATATGAACCGGCACTGAGTTCCACAATTTGACTGCCAGGTAGCTGAAGGAGTGTCCTCACGCTCAACAACGCTTCACCCGGGGAACAGTGACCAAATGCTGCCCCAGAGAACGCAATGCACGGGGTGGAACATACGGGGTCAGCAAATTGCAGAGCAGATTAGGTGTGGCAACTTTCAAAATCTTAATAGAAAGACATAGAGTCTTAAATTGTATCCGCTCCACCATAGGGAGCCAATGAAGTCTCCGGATGGTATCTGCAATAGGACTTAATCGTGGAAGTCCTACTAAGGCACTGTCCGCCGCGTTTTGGATACGCTGCATCCGGATGATCTCAGCTTGGTTAGCCCCCAATAACAAGGAACTAGCATAGTCCAGGCGAGAAAGAATAGTCGACTGGACTATCCGCTAGCGAGTTGGCAAATCAAAGAATTTCCGGATAGGTTTAAGACCTCATAAAAGACCCAAACATGTACCTGCCACTTTTAGTGTGAATACAAAAACTAAGGGAGTCCATCCACACCCCCAAGTTCTTGACTTCCTTCTTAGGTTCCGGGGCCTTACCTAAAGCATATCAGAAGAGGGGTTAATATGAGATATTAAGATGTTTCCTAAGGGCTTTCCGTATAAAGGAGGTCTCATTAAAACTAATTAAAGGGTCCTCTGCAGGCGTAGCCAGTACAGGTAAGAGTGAGTGTGCGGAGGCAGGGCGAGGGGGAAGTTAACATACGACGGAATAGGTAAAATAAAATTAATAAAACCACTTACCTTGCGCTCGCTGCATCGCCAGGTCGGTGATGCGGCAAGCGCAAGGTAAGTGTTTTTATTTATTTTATTTTCCCTATCCCATCGTATGTTAACTTCCCACCCCACTACCCCGTCTGCCCACTCTTACCTTTACCGGCCGTGCCTGGTCCTCTAAAGAACATAGGTATGAACACCATCTTTATAATCCCTAATACTCTTAGCTGAAAACAAACTTTTTTAAATTGAGTTTCCTGATTTCAGTATATGAGCAGCAGAAAAGGATAAAATGCATTGTTGTTTGGGTGGAAATTCCAGCACATGGACATCTAACAGCTGCCTAATGCTATTGTTTCATTTTTCGGAAGAAAGCCAAAACATGGACTATACGCAATCTTTGAAGTGTCAATACAAACCTATGTTGGGTGTTAGATGTAAATGTTCGGTACATCAGAAGGCCCTCAACTTGTGCCACAGCAAGGTATCTGATCACTGAGGGTTTAATACTGTCATTGGCACATCTGGCATCAGCCATTTTGTTAATGTTAATGTTAATGTTATTTAAAATTTATAAAGCGCACATACGCCCAGGGGCTTCTTGGCGCTGGAGAGAGATAAAAAAGAACATAACAAAGGATGTACCGGCAAGAGTCTCTATTTCAAATAGGCCTGTGTGAAAAGGTGGGTCTTGAATGCCTTTCTAAAAGCAAGGAGATCCTTGCTCTGTCTGAGGGCCAAAGGCAATGAATTCCACAAGGTGGCAGCTAAAAAGTGAAAACAGCTGCCTCCCTGTCGTTTCTTCTTAAAATGTGGTACCTCAAGTAAGTCTTTATGGGCTGATCTCAAGCTGCGTAAGGGGATGTATCTTCCAATCAGCTGCCTGATGAACAGGGGGCCCTTACCTTGTAGTGCCTTGAAAATGATGCACCCGGCTTTGAATTCGGCTCTTTGAGCCACAGGTAGCCAGTGCAAGGTCTCTAAACCTGGTTTTATCGATTCCCATTTGGGCACCTTGCAGATCAGTCTAGCGGCTTGATTCTGCAGGTACTGCAATCTTTTAATTTGACCCACAGGTAGGCCAAGGTAGAGGCTGTTTGAGAAATCAATGTGGGAGAGGACTAGGGCCATAACCACCTGAATTAGGGCAGTATGGGTAGGGAGGTGTGCGATTTTCCTAATTTTCTTTAGTTGAAAAAATCCAGAGGATACCACAGTTCCAATCTGGGATTTTAAAGTAAGGTCCTCATTGATGGTCACTCCCAGGCTTTTTACTGTTTGTGATTTTTTAGGGGGGAGACCCATATCAGAAGGCCAAAAATTAGGGCTCCAGCTGATTTCGCTCTTACCGGGCAAAATCAGCTCGGTTTTCCCCGGGTTTAATTTGAGGTGGTTTAAAGACATCCAGCTCTGGATTAAGGTCATGGTTGCCTGAAAATCCTCCACAGCATTAGGTGAATTGAGTACGAAAACTAGCTGCAAGTCATCTGCATAATTATATACAGTGACTTTGTGCTCTCTTAAAGCAAAGAGAAGGGGCCGCATATACAAATTAAATAACAAGGGAGATAACGACGAGCCTTGAGGGACCCCACAAAAAGAATTGATTTTGGGAGCTGAAAAGGATCCTAAGCAGACAGACTGAGTACGTTCAGATATGAACGATTTCAGCCAGGCCAAGGCAGAATCTCTGAGGCCGGCCTGTTCGACACGGTTGACCAGAATGGAATAGTCAACGGTGTCGAATGCTGCGGACAGATCAAGAAGCAACAATGCTTGATGAAGATTTTTGTCGGCATTGGACCTCAAGGTGTTCTGAACTGCCAGTATTACTGCCTCGGTAGAATGCCCATGTGTGTGTAATTAAAGTTTAAAATTCCCTTTTATTATAGGATGTTATGCTATCAAGTTCATTCGTTGAACTTGGTCTCTTCTTTACTCAAAATAGAATGCCAGGTCAACAAAAGGACACAGTGAAATAGTGAAATATAGTGGATGATGGGGATAAAGTTCTCCACTGTAACCAGTACATCTACACAACAATGTATTGCAGGGAGGGCTATGAAAACCACCTTAGCACTAGCCCTTGTCTACCAACTGTAGCATGGGTGGGCAGGCAGAAAGAACAGGCTGAGTCGCATCCCAAGTGGGGAAAAGGAATGGCCGAGGAAAACTAGACTCCTCAAAAGTAGCAGTCCAGGCTGGTGTGTTGGAAGAATTTTCAGAAGCGAAATGAGGAATAACAATTTTACAAATTTTGTTTGGTGGAAGCATCATGAAAAGGTACTGAATACCTAACACCATGTAAGGAAACAAACACCTTCAAGTATTCTATAGGGCTATTTATCATTGCCACAGTTTGCCTAAAAAGACTCAAACTTTTAATTGGCACTTCACAGACCTGGAAGTGTTGCAAAACCACTCCCCAAGACAATATTCTGAACTTAGTGTTAAAAAGGAGCAATGTTCTACATGATTGTTTATCAACCTACTGGTGATAGGTATTCCTAAAATGCAACATCAAATGATCTATTTAAATACTTTTTTAATTGTTTTATTTATTTATTTATTAGACGCACACATCATCCCCATATCATATACATTGGCATCTTGCTACATGTAATATAACTTGCTTCCTTTTCTGTCCCTTTGAAGTAGATGCTCAATCTAATGTTGGAACTGAGAATCTTCTTGGATGGGGAATAATTGCAAAACACGGAATATTGCAATCTCAGGCTGTATTAGAGGCAAGGATAACATATGTAGGCTTATATAGTAGATTGCTTACACAAATATTACATATTATGGATTCAAACAGCACTATTCCAAATATCAGATTTTCAGTTCATGAGAAATAATCTGTTTTGCTTTCAAATACTATCTTTTCATTTTGGCAAAATCACCTAAATTCACCTAAACAATTGCTTCTCATTTTCATTAAAAAAATCATTTTGTTTCTTTTGAATACCAACTTCTCATCTCTTTCAAACACATAAATACCATCACTGAGATGTCAACCATGTTGCTCTGCTCTTACAGAAACAACTTAGGAGCCACTTTTAAAAATGACATAATTGTTGAGTGATAGCTCCGCATCTACATCATTGCCATCTCGCCTGTACAAGGTTCACAGGGCGCTTCTTACTGCTGTCCGCCATTTTCAAGAATAGCAAACATTTGTTCTAACAGTGAGTCTTAAATAGTTTCTTTTAGAGCAGAGCAACTTGGCTGTCATGTCAGGGATGGGTCAAGAGCACCAGAGCTTGATGAACAAGCACCCACGTTTTTGTGACTTTACCATTGGTTTGTTGGGATGCTTTATCATCCCAGCTTCATGTTCCAGACATAAAAATGGGCCACCTCTGCAAGTAGGCTGGCCACTTGCTTTGGAAGGCCATGTGCATGAAACATAGAACTTTGAATTGCATCATGTATATTATGTTGAACAACAAACAGAGAACTAGGGGTCTAAAACAGAAGAATTAGGTACTATGTATACTGATCCTGTAGCAATCAATGTATGTTCAAAAAGTGATTACTAGATCGCCAAATGATCTGAACATTACAGGGTACACACCTATGCAACCAAAACAGGATCACAAGTGATTGTCAGTGAGACTCACAAAGGTCATAATCATGGATTCCCATTGAAAATATCATGTAGATCTATATTCTCATCTGGTCATCCAGAAAAACTGAGGTGATGTGTCCCTCAAACATTGGGACCATATGCACACCCAGTAGCAAAGCAGTCTCAGTGAGTCAAACCCACAACACTATGTAGACCATGAATTAGATCGTAAGTATGGGAATAAGTGCAGTGCAAAAATGTGTGATAAGGTGGTGACTTAAAAGAGAGTGGTGAAAACAAAGCTCGGTCAATTTTATTTTAAATAGCTGTTTCACCCTCTGATTAAAAACAAAGAACAGTGCAAAAAAGCGAGACAGTCCTAAACAAATATCTGCCGTCTCTAATAAAGGCCAACATGTTTCAGCCCCTAGGAAAAAGAGGTTCCACAGGCTTTCTTCAGGGCCTCTGTTCATAAGAATTTGCTACCGCTATAGTGAAAATAATATCAATTAAAATGAATGAAAAAAGGATATAGTTGGACACATTAGTCCATAGGTAACTGGCTCCGTGTCAAAACTGGAGTGGTCTCACATCTAGAAAAAAGAAGAACAAACACACGGATCTCACTCAAATGTACAAAGGGTAAACAACCTTTGCAATGCAACTTTTACCACGCAGTGCTTTTACAACGCAACTTTTACAACGCAAACCTTTACAATGCATTGCGCTGGGGGGTGCTCTAGGATAGGGAATAGGTTTAATTTACTGTCCAACACCTTCCCTACTATCCACGGGGACTGGAGTTGGAATAGTAAATTAAACTATTCACTATCCAGCGCCCCAAAGCACTATGCGTTGTAATGGTATGCGTTGTAAAACTCGCGTTGTAAAAGCATGCGATGTAAAAGCATGCGTTGTAATGTCATACATCCGTACAAAGTGTTACCCCTCCGTATTGAACAAGAAATTCAATAAGTTATCACTCACCCAGGCTGACCGGGGGTGAAGCCTCACCTCTCCTGGTCCCTGCTCAGGCTGGCGGAGGCCCCGCTCTATAGGAGAAAAGCGTAGAATGTCTAACGTGAAACCCACTGCCCTTCGAGCAATTAGAGTTCCTACCAAATACACAATCGTAAATTACTTCTCTCTTAGTTGCACTCATTTTATAGGCATCCAAAACACTCTACACCAGACCACACAAACCTGATATCCATTACAAAGGTCTGGACCGGCTCAGAAATGAACCGCTATTGAGGGCCGAGTTTAAAAGTAGCGTGTATTGTAATGTTAAGGGGATTATCCTCACTGCAAAGTCACTAAGTCCTCAAGCCACCCTGTAAGTTGCCAGAACTACACACCCGTAAGAATACGTAAAAATACCCTCTCCGTTCTTGAGATCTAACTGAGAGGGAAGATGCCGCCCAAGTTCTTAAAATTATGGCATCCGAACAGAAAAGGAAAAGGAAAAATGCCCGGCTAAACAGGCGTAAACTAACCTGTCCGTCGTTGCCCCGTTTGTAGGCGATGAGTCAGGGGGGAGGCAAGTGTGTAACGCACAGTAAAGCTTTTCTACGCAATCTCCATTGGAGGCGGAGTCCCGTGACCCGGGACTGGTTAGTTTAACCTGTTTAGCCGGGCATTTTTCCTTTTCCTTTTCTGTTGCCACATTCTTGTCCTGCAGGCCTACAGGCACTGCAGTGGTTCATGGTGAAGCAGGAGCATTTTCAGTTTGCAGTGCTTTCCTTTCACTCTTCCAGTGCCCCTAGGGTGTTCACAAAAGTGATTCTGGTGGCCGCAGCACATCTTCAGAGGTCCGGACATCAGTCTTAGACCTATTTCGACGACTGGCTGTTGAAAGCGGGCTTGCCCCAGGCAGTCATCAGCCAGCTCCAAGTGACGGCGAACCTCCTAATATCGTTGGGTTCACTATCATAGTTCCATTATGGATACTGTACAATTTTATGCCTTTCTCAGGGGGTGAAGCCTCTATGGCATTCAAGCTATGTTGTATCCTCGGTCCCATATTTCAGTACCGATGACTTTGAGGCACCTGGTGTTGTTCTGAGACATCCGGCCAAACATTTATGCGCACTTACAGTGTGTGCCCACTACTCCTCCCCCTGCTCTGAGAGCATTGCAGCCCCCCCCACCCTGCAAAGCTGCTGCAGCAGGAACAAATGAAATAATAATAGTTACGTTGAGTTAGCATTATTTTATTTTTCCTTTATTTCACTGGTAAAAAGCAGTGGGATGACGCTCCTCTGCCTTAGCCGAAGAGCCACCATTCTTCAACGGGGGCAATAACTTCCTCACATTAGAAATACTATTCTTTCATAATAGGATCTAGATTTGAAATTGTCTATTGCTGTAAAGGTGACAGTCTTCCTTGCCATTCTAATTACAGTCTAAACAATGTGCCTGTTAATGAAATGGAAAGTATTGTAAAGTGATTGTAAGAAAGTGGATTATTATTTAGGGTGGGTGGTCGCACACCTCGAGGAATACCACTAACTTGTTAGAATATACTCCAAAAGTCACTACATTAATCCGAGCTCAACCACGGCACAGAGCAGGCAGATTTAATTCATGGCAATCTGTAGAGTATTTATGCAGTACTAAAACACTAATAAAGGCAAAGCACCAAACAAAACAAAATCTCAAAATGAATTAGAAAAATAGAGTACATTTTAATAGGAAACATGACACCAAAAAAACTAAATCCAATGAAAGCAATCAAAGATAGGATTTTTTAAAAGTACTAAATAAAAATAGTGCCAAAAAGTCTTTGGAAGCAGAAGACTGGACAGGGCGGGTTTCCAGGCCGGCCTTCATATAGGGCGAGTCAGATAAGCCAAGCAGGTTCATCTCAGTCAAAGTCTTTTCCTTCCGACGTAGGCCTAGATTCACTAAGATTTTGTGTCATTCGTGTGGTGCATTCCAAAACAAAATCCATGTTGGCATTTATTAAGCCATGCAAAGTCAATAGTTTAGTAAATACAAAGTAACGAAAGGCAGCGCAAAGACCTTACTTGCATCACCTTGTGTCGTGTAGGCGTTAAATGAGCAGAGTATCCACACATGTATTTTACTACAAACAAAGATTTACAAAGATTTTTAATCCTGGGTTTATGTCAAAATGGGGCGCCTACCCAACATGGATGGAACAAGGATAAATATCTTGTTTTCTCCTTGTTACTTCCTATTTCCAAGTGTGCCACATTCTGCTGTAGACATTGAAAGAGAAACCTGCATCTAAGGATTGTTTAGGTACAGAAAAGTATCTCTTCTTGCACGAAAACAATCCTGCCAGTAATGCAGACACATGGTGCAAGGCTACATGTGTTAGAGCTAGACAGCACATAGTGCGCCATCGCTATTAGGGAGCTGAAGTGGGCCATGACTTAGTGAATATGGCGCATTTCTGCTCTCTCCCTTTCATGCAATGCTCCACAGCAAGGAAACTTGCTGCGTTGCATTGATGGAAAGGTTTGTAAATCTGACCCCTTAGTCTTTTTTATGGAGTTCAAAATCCTTCCTCAGGCAAGTCGAAGCTTTATCTGATGAAGATGCATCAAAATAGGATTCCTTTGCCATGAGGTCCTGCTAATGTTCCGGAGGTCTTGGAGGTCCAGAAAATGTCTAAGCCCCAACTTACCAGTGGTTCAGGAGCAGCTACTCTGGTCATTTCTAGGGTGCCATGACCTTAGGGACAGCACTTACGGTCTAGGATTCACTTCAACAGAGGTCACCAGTAGGATCCAGTACAGTTCCTATTGGTGCCGGTCACTTCAGGTAAAGGCCTATTGCAGCTTGTTGTGTTCCTATAGCCACACACGAGGTTAGCCAGGTGACCCTTGAAGTCTACTTATTTGACCTGGGTAAACAAAGGACGCCGGTCCTGTCCTTCAGGGCTCCCTTCTCAGGTTACAGCACGCGGGCTCCATTCTTCTTTTGATCATCTGCAGATAATAATAATAAAAATAATAATACTGAAGCCTATAAAGCGCAACAGCTACCTCAAGCAGAGGTGTCCCAGCGCTGTAGTAGCAGACACTTGCTCACTTTGCCACTGGATTCAAGCAAGCCGGACTGAAGACGGCTGGAATGCCAGAAACCGGTCCTCGGAAGCTTGTTTCCGGTCCAGGGAAGACATGGCTTGGCAGTTCGGGCTGGACTGTTCCCATGAGGCACAGGGTCAGACTGATTTGCATATAGCCATGTCTGAACTGGGGTGGCAGAGTGGGTTAAAGAACGGTGATGGATTAAACCCAGATCTTTTGACTGGGTGTGAGTGTTTGATTGATTCAGATGCTCCGTCCATCACCACCCCCTTTTGTACCGCTTTTGGCCGCCATAAGTGTGGCAGGGTATGCTCAGACGTGAATCCCTTGCTCACTTTGCCACTGGATTCAAGCAAGCTGGGCTGAAGACGGCTGGAATGCCAGAAACCGGTCCTCAGAAGCTTGTTTCCGGTCCAGGGAAGACATGGCTTG
Source organism: Lissotriton vulgaris (assembly GCF_964263255.1). Lineage (NCBI taxonomy): Eukaryota > Metazoa > Chordata > Amphibia > Caudata > Salamandridae > Lissotriton > Lissotriton vulgaris. The sequence goes on from NW_028244651.1 coordinate 49,908, forward strand.
GCAGTTCGGGCTGGACTGTTCCCATGAGGCACAGGGTCAGACTGATTTGCATATAGCCATGTCTGAACTGGGGTGGCAGAGTGGGCTAAAGAACGGTGATGGATTAAACCAGATCTTTTGACTGGGTGTGAGTGTTTGATTGATTCAGATGCTCCGTCCATCACCACCCCCTTTTGTACAGCTTTTGGCCGCCATAAGTGTGGCAGGGTATGCTCAGAAGTGAGTCCCTTGCTCACTTTGCCACTGGATTCAAGCAAGCCAGGCTGAAGACGGCTGGAATGCCAGAAACCGGTCCTTGGAAGCTTATTTCTGGTCCAGGGAAGACATGGCTTGGCAGTTCGGGCTGGACTGTTCCCATGAGGCACAGGGTCAGACTGATTTGCGTATAGCCATGTCTGAACTGGGGTGGCAGAGTGGGCTAAAGAACGGTGATGGATTAAACCCAGATCTTTTGACTGGGTGTGAGTGTTTGATTGATTCAGATGCTCCGTCCATCACCACCCCCTTTTGTACCGTAGTAGCAGACATAGCGTGCAGCTAAGCCAAGCACTTAAAATCCAAGCCTAGATAGCACTGAAGAGCCACATCTTCAAGGCCTTTCTGAAACTGGTCTCTGATGTGGCCTGGAGAAGGTTTGCCGGTGGGGCATTCCACATTAGGGCCGTTCTAACTGCAAGTGCTCTACCACCCAGCCATGCCTTCTCAAAGCGGGGCTGCAGAGCATATTCTGAGAATTTGACTGTAAAGAACGATTTTGTTTGTAGCGGCAAAGTCTTTGTTTAAGATATTGAGGGCAGTTCCCATTCAAGGCCCGGTAGGCCATGGTCATGGCCTTGAATTCAATTCTTTTGGCAACTGGGAGCCAATGGAGCTCACGTAAATGCGGGGAGACATGGTTCCGAAACGGGATGCGTCTGACCAATCTCGCAGCCGGATTCTGTATCATCTGAAGGCGTTGGGTGGAGTATTTGGGCAGGCCGAGGTATAAGCAATTTGCGTAGTCAAGCCCGGATGTCACTGTGGCATGGACCACGGCTTTTTCGGCAGTATTCTGGTAAGAAATGTAAAATTTCCAGAGGTTTCTTAGTTTGCTGAAGCAGGTAGCGGAGACCTGTTGGATTTGGGCCAAGAAAGCGAGATCAGGCTCCTATCTCACCCATAAATTCGGATTTCAGATCAAGTAATTGTTATGAGGAGGGTTGAATGGGGTGGCTCTTTGCCCTAGCCAGTGAGCAGAGGTGACTCCTGGCTTTACCCTAACCAATAGGGTAAAAGTTCCCAGGGGTGATGATAACAATGTTTTCAGTATTTCCTTTTTGTCCTACTGCCAACAATTCTATAGTGCACCTTACTCCTAAAATCCAAAATGGGGGAACCCTTACTCCATTGTGCAGAACTCTTGTGTTCACCCAGAGGTGCGGCCAAGGAAATTAGTAGTCAAATTGCCTGTGTCCATTCCAAACTGGTTCTGGGATCAACTCCCACCCCCCTCTGGTTTTAAAACCAGCCTGGCTGGTGTGGGCGTCATGCACAAATATTTCTCCCTCCCAGGTCTCTTTTTACACTGAAGTCTGAAAGGAACAGCTTTACCTCAGTCCCTTTCAAGTCCGTGAAGTTCCTGGAACCTCCTAAACCGATCTTCCAAGTCTGATAGACATCACATGCTCACACCCTGCCCATCCTGTCACCAGGCCTAATCCTTTGTTCTGCTTTGAGAGCAGTTTTCACACCTCATTAAGGTCAAGCACTGACTAGGCAGGTCCTGGCAGTCTAATACACATTAGCCTCCAGGAGTTTCAGGCAGGGAAAAGATATTGTTCAAATAGTTACTTTTCTTAATTATTTAATAAAAATCGAACTTCACCAACGAATTGGAGATTCATGAAATATGAAAAACAGTCTTTGAAGGACTATTCTAGACGTTTCCTGCTTAAGTGTATAATCCCTAATTTGACATTTTCTAGGATCCAGCTACAGCCCTGTCAGTAAAAATTGTGTTTGGGGCTAGTCGCTGGAGTAGCATGCCAACTTTAACTTTGCACACGTACCACTTCTTAAGCATGAGACATCCTAACTTGTGGGAAGCAAGGTGTACTTGGGGGTGACTTATTAATATGTTCCCACCTATCAAAAAAGATAGTTTTGACAGGTTTCAATAAGGTTTTTAGGTTGCTGCAGGCAGGCTACACATGGCAGGCCTGCAGCCATGTTTTACAGGCCAACCCTGTGTATGACACAATAGGTCTTGCAGTCTACAGGTAGCATTTAACTGCCGGGCCCTGAGCGTGTTTTCCTGACCCTATACTAGATACCTATAGGCTGCTTAAATATGTCAGTCAAGGAATAAGCTAATTTAACCATGTTTAAAAGTGGAGCACAGGCACTTTACACCTGTTTTTCGGGGGTATAAAGCATGGAGTTCTAAGGCTAAATCGTGAGTGCCCATGCAGAAAGGGCAGACTTGGTACAGTGAAACTCCAAGGTCCATCGCTACCTTGGTTGAACACTGAATTGTAGTGACTTATAGCAACCTCATTAATTCTTCTGGAATCGCCACTGATGCAAGAGAGGTATTCCAGACCATCATGTGAATGTATGTAAGATTGCAATGTTGTAAAATAATTATTAGGGCTCAGTACCCTTTTCATCTGAACAAAACAAGAGTAGGCTCAATACGCATAAGTGACTATTTATCAATGAGCCAACCGTTTGTAAACATTTTAAGGTGTTGCCTGTTATATTCACTTATTTAAAACCTCAGCCGGTAATGTTGAGGATTATATTTATGTTTCAAAACCTTCTTCATCTTTGTGGTACTTTTTGGGGAATATGTCCTAATATTTGAGCATAAAAGTATTTTTCTCTTTAATGTTTTTAGTCCTTTGTGATCGCCCTCAAAGGGATAGCTGATCGATGGATTGGACTGTACAAGGACCAACGCAACATGTGGCAATGGTCAAATGGCAGTTCTTTCACTCACTGGTAAGTGTGATGTTTATGTTTCCTATAGTACATCATAGCACATGCTCTTTAAGCCCATACTAGGAGAAATGATGTCTCATTGCTATTAATGGTCTATTTTTGAAGGGTTATGTATTGCAGGAATGGTAACAGTATTTCAAACTACCAGAACAACGTAACTGAATTAAATTGTGGAAATTATAAAAAGTGTGTTTTAAATATGGCTGCCCAAGCCGATACCTGTCATCACCTGCATTGATGTCACAATAATTATATTTATGTATTCAGTGGACTTTACATCTCATGCATTCAAATGTCCCCAAGCATTATAAATTAAGAATATAGGTGCATGCCCAGTGCTTAATTGGTAAAAGAGTAGTGCTGGAGCCCAAGGTTTTTCGGTGAAATCAGTGCTCACACTGCCATATGTAGTTGTTGGCGAACGCCAAAGCCGTTTAACCCTAATTCCATCTAATGCCACTTTTGTACACCATTGGCATTAGTGAAAGTTGGGGTTCAAAGCTGTCGTCATGGTTCATGAGTCAGGTTTGTACTGTATTGTCTGTTGTCCTTTGCAAATTACAAACATTCTGGATTGGTTCAGTTGAGCTTCAGCTAGGCATTGAACATCCAGGTTTGGATGATATATGTGCAGTGTTTGGGGGCTTGGATGCCCCTGTCTTTCTCTCCCCCCTCTTTTCCTCTTTTCTTTTCTACCCTGCTCTGTCTGGGTCACAGTCTGATGATACAGAATATGTGCCGGTCCCAAAATGTGAGTGTCGGTGGGACAGGCCTGTAATCACCAGCGCAAATTAAGCCCAGTGAATAATCCAGTTTCAGAAATTCTATATCTGATCATATGCTTCATGAGCCTGCTTCGCATTCTCAGATTTCCGCTCGCAATAATTTCGAGACCAGTAGGAAACATTTTTTTAGCTCCCCATTTTCGTACATGGCTTGATTCAAAATGAATTTATGTTTGCATGTGTGTTTCAATTGTGATTTTTATACATGCCTGAAACCTCAAACACATACATTGTTATAAACCTGTTTGCCTAGGCCAGACTGGAATTTCAAAATGAACAGCACGGATTAGCCACAAAAATGCCATGTAACTCACTTTAAAATCTGCTAATCTCAAACAAAAAGTAAATTCTTTAATGCTTAAGACCTACAAAGACAAAGAAGCTGGTAGAAACAAAATCAACCTGATTGGCGGTAGGGAGGACGGTGGCAGAGTCTCCCCGCCCCGCTTTGCGTCCAGTAAGCATTCTGTGAGCACTAGCCAGCCATATGAGAATTGTTTGATGTGTTTTAGAAATACTGAATTTTGAAGCCTGATCAAATTTTAAAAGTAACGAAGTTCTTGATTTTAAAAAGAATATTGTTGCATTGATTTTTACTGTGTTCACTGCCTGTTTTGCGCATTGAGCATCTTTTGGTGTCACAGTTGTAACTGGGGGGCCCACCCTCACCTGGGGAAGCCTCTGCTCGATCACACTGCCTGCCCGCCCGTTCCGACTCTGTAACCAGTACCGTTGAGCGGAGGGCGGGACAGAAAGAGACAGGGACTTCGAACCACACGAGCGGTTAGCGCTTTAGTTCGCAACGAGTGCGCAGCGGTCGCGCGCAGGAGAGCCCCTAAGGACGCGCCTAAGACAAGCCAAAGAGAAGCCCGTCTGCGCCCGTCCGCGACCAGACGGGGGCCATGGCCTTAACATCTTTGTCTAACCATGAAAGGCACTCTTTGAAAGGGGTGAGTTATTCTTCTACAGCACTTTTAGATATACAGGTAGCCCCTCTGGCTGGCTGTGTTAGAGATGGGGGTTTTCCCCCAGAGGGACCGTTCTCATGCCGCCACTGTAGGTTTCAAGCACAGTATGGACATGAAGGTGCAGACCCATACCGATAAATGCCAACAAGAATGGTATCTCATAGGCAATTGGGTTGGAGAAACTTACTTGCCCAAGCATCATACTGAGGTCTGGGACCTTATTTCAACTTACCAACCGGATCTCTGTTTCCTGACAGAGACGTGGCTCAAACCCCACTCAGTCCCTGCTATTACTCTTGGGATCCCTGCAGGATATAAAATAGCGAGATTAGATCGCCCCATCAAGATAGGAGGTGGCATAGCCATAGTACACAGGAGTAGTATAGCTCTCTCCATCTTAGATCAGTATTGCACTACGGATCTAGAGATGATGATTTTTAAGATTGGTACCTCAGAAAAGAATAGCTGGAAAGGGGCTTTAGTGTACCGCCCTCCAGGTCCTTGTACACAATTTTCGATCTCCCTGATAGAGGCATTGGCCCCTCATGTCAGTACAGGTAGAGATTTTTTATTGTAAGGGGATTTTAATATTCATAGTGAGTTGAAGGACAGTGTGGAAACCCAAGCCCTTTTGACGGACCACTCATTGATAGGTCTTATACAGCATAACATTGGACCCACTCATCAGGCTGGCCACACTTTAGACCCGGTTCTTTCTAATTCTCCTGCGATCGTATGCCACACACTGAAGCAGTTCAACTGGACTGATCATTTTATTTTAGAATTTACTATGCCTAATTCTTGTAAATCCTTCAATAACCCAATACCATTACCAGAGAAGAGGAGGCAATGGCATAAGGTATCTCACGAGACTTTTATGGAGGCTTTTGTAGCACCAAACATCATGCCCACCGCGAATATCGAGGATTCACTTTGTAAATATGAGTCAGCCATTCATATAGCTGTGGAACATATTGCCCCTATGAAATCTTATAAATCCCGACCAGTCCAAAAGCAGGAAGTCTGGTTTCAGATCATTTACGAGCCCTCAAATGTGCAGTTAGGAAATTGGAAAGGGCCTGGAGATCCTCACACCAGGAAACAGATAGAACATGCTACCAGGCAGCATTAAGCTCCTATCATAAAGCCATTAGAGCAGCCCGCAAGAATCACATTGCGTCTCAACTTTTGGCTGCTGGGGGTGCTTTTAAAGTACTATATCTGATTCTGGAGACCTTTGTCAAACCAGCTGCCTGTAAAAGCATAGACATGTCGTCTCAACAATTATGTGACAACATCTCATGCTTTTTTTACAGAGAAAATAGATAGGATCTATGAAAAAATCACGGACTCTAATCTCTCTACCAGCCAGTCTAAGGTGACACCCTATGCTATAGAAGGTGCCAGAATTGATATACTCCCTACGTTCCCAGACATCTCTTTGAAGGAGGTGGAGGACCCGGTGAGCCAAATAAAAAGCGGATGTCCATCAGATCAGATTCCAGCCAGAATCATGCCAGTGGCTGGCAAGGTGCTTGGTCCTGAGATCCAGGGCCTTGTCAACCTCTCGCTTGCTGAGGGTTGTGTCCCGCGCAAGTGGAAAAAGGCATTGGTGAGACCAATCCGGAAGAACACCTCCATCCCATGGACAGACCTATCCAATCTTAGGCCCATATCCCTGCTCCCTTTCCCGAGTAAGATCATGGAGAAGCATGTGAACAAACATCTTTCAAATTTTATTGAACAAACTGGAAGCCTGGACCACTCTCAATCTGGCTTTAGGCCAAATTACAGCACTGAATCGGCTCTGCTGTCTGTAATGGACGATCTCCGCATGTACCAGGACAAGGGTTTCTCGGTGGTCCTGGTACTGTTGTTTTTATCGGCAGCGTTCGATACGATATATCACAACATCTTGACCAGACGTCTTGCAGAGATTGGACTAGAAGATTGGGCACTGGCCTGGCTGAAGAGCTTTCTGTCCGAGCGCACTCAATGTGTCAACATGGGTGAGTTTCGGTCAGCAGAGGTTAAGATCACCAAGGGGGTGCCACAGGGCTTGTGTCTGAGCCCAACTCTTTTTAATATCTAAGTGGCCCCCCAGGCAAAAATTATGAGAGCCTTCGGTTTCATTCCAGTGTCCTATGCTGATGACACCCAGCTCCTCTTCCCGTTCAAATCCCTCACTTCGGAGGTTAAACAATCTTTTTCCGAAGGCATGAAGGCGGTTTCCCAATGGATGTCGTCGAACCTTCTTCAGTGCAACGTGGACAAGACGGAGGTCATGCTGTTTGGAGAGGCTAAACTACAATAGGCCCCAGATTGGTGGCCGTTAGATCTTGGCCCAGTTCCTGAACCAAAACAGGTGGTGTAGAACCTGGGGGTCCATTTAGACCATGAGCTATCCCTAAAACATCACGGGAATAGCATAGTGGGATCCTGTTTCCATGTGATAGGACTCCTACGTAAAGTATTTCCGCTACTACCCGATTCCACACGAAAAACTCTGGTGCAGGCCCTAGTGCTTAGTCGGCTCGACTATTGCAATGGACTGCTGGCATCCGCAAAAGAAAAAGTTTTGGATAAACTTCAAGTGGTGCAAAACACTGCTGCCAGATTGGTTCTAAATCCCCCCGCCCCCAGGTCTCCCTCTAAATCGCTCCTGGAAAAGCTGCGTTGGCTGTCAGTCCGTCAGAGAGTGAAATTTAAGACCTGTTGTGTAGTCAATAAAAGCTTATATGGATTGGGACCTCTCTACTTGGCAGAGAAATGTGTTCCAAATGTCCCTGCACGCACCCTCAGGTCGAGCGATAAGCTGCTCCTGCGAGTTCCTAGGATTAGGAAAGGCAAGGCAGGGTGGCAAAGCTCTATCAGTGGTTGGGCCTGTACAGTAGAACAAGCTCCAATTTTTGTTGAGGCATGTCCAGATTTTTTGATCTGTTTAAAATGTTTTATGGCTTTGAACCTTTCCACTAGCTTTCTTTTCTCATGACTGGCTATTCTTCCTCCCTCTTTGTCACTGGCGTTTTTGGGCGCAGAGATACTCCTTCGGAGTGGATTCTAGCGCGATACAAGCCCATAAATAAATAAATAAATAATGAAATGTTTTTGTCAAGGTGATACTGTCCTTCCTTTTATTTGATGCACATGCCAAAGTGTGCAGTATTCACAGGATTCTTTAGTTAAGTCTTGGCATCAAACGGCTTTAGCTTTGACTAGGCAGACCTGTTTCTAATAAAAACTTAGGGTAGGCTTTTCATCAGCCCCTCGCTTCCTTGCGTATGCATAAATTGCTCTGTTGCCTTTCTCAGTAGTCTGCTCTTTATTCAAAGGCTGTCCTGCTTATTCCTGTGTTTGGCCCACCCAGGAACTTTTCATCCTCACAGTATTCCGACTGAATGAGCTATAACACTCCACTACAAACATGCAGGACTCTTTCTTTAGTTTTCTGTACTCTAAGGGAGTGCATGATTTCCCTTTCCCCTATTACTGTCTTCTTGCTACCTGCCTTGCTGCTTTTTTACCCGTTTTGCTTCTCTCACTGCCCCCTCCTGCACTGTTACACCTACCATTTAGGTCTCTCCCTCTGCTCAGTGGCAGCTCCTTATTAGAGACCCACTTTTGTAGTCTCACCAGTCACATTATTCAATTATTTTACAGTTCAGCTTAATCATTTATTATCTTACTCTGCCATCAAGAGTGCAGTGTGATAACAGGCATTGTGTGGCACCGGGCCCTGTGCTTCTGTCTTCAGTTGCAGCCCATTTCCCAGTGGATTTTAAACACATGATTTTCTGTGTTAGATATACCTCTCCTGCAGATACCCTTCCATTTCAGGAGAACAAAATTGTGGACAATTCATATGCTTTTTTTTTTTCCCTCCACACCTGTGTACGATTCAGACACCTCCTTCAATTGTTGCTCTAGCATGTGCAGCAAAAGGGTAGGTCGGCCCATTGTACAGTCCTCCTTGTTGATTTCACGTGTGAAGAGCTTGAAAGGAAGTAGCATTTCAGCCTGCACGCCCTCCCCTCCGCTGACTACATCCTCCTCGGGGACCTCAACTTTCACCTGGAGAACAACAACGACCGCAACACCACCACCCTGCTGGACAGCCTCGCCAACCTCGGTCTCAAGCAGCTGGTGACCTCCCCTACCCACTACGCCGGACACACACTCGACCCCGTCTTCTCATCCAGCAAGAACGTCGCCTTCAGCCACACCACCGGACTCCACTGGACGGACCACAGCTGCGTCCACTTCAGCTTCAGAAAGAACACGATCCACCACCACCAGCAACAGGTCGCACGCAGAAGCTGGAACAAGATCACAGCCGACCAGCTCGCTGCATCCCTGAGCCAAGACCCCCCCCCCCCAGCTCAGCGAACCCCAGCCAGGCCGCCAACAACCTCACGGAGTGGATCAGCAACTGCGCAGACGACCTCGCCCCACTGAGGACCCCGCCCAGCAGACCCGGCAGTAAGAAAGCACCCTGGTTCACTGACGATCTCAAGAGATCCAAGAAGAACTGCCGAGCCCTCGAGAGAGCCTGGCGCAGAGACCCAACACCAGACAACATGACCTCCCTCAAGCTTGCCACTCGAAAACACCACCAACTGATCCACACCACCAAGAAAACCGCATTCAAGGAACGACTGGACAACAACGCACACAACAGCAAGGAACTCTTCAACATCGTCAAAGAGCTCTCCAACCCCAACGCCGGAAACAACAACATCACCCCATCACAAGACCTCTGCAACTCCCTCGCCTCCTACTTCCACAACAAGATAGCAGACATACACAACAGCTTCATCACACAGCCAGCTCTACTGAAGAAACCATCAGCGGACCCCACCGAACTCAAAAACTACCGCCCCATCTCGCTCCTCCCGTTTCCGGCCAAGGTCATCGAGAAGACCGTCAACAAGCAGCTGGCCGCCTTCCTCGAGACGAACGGATCCCTCGACCTCTCGCAGTCTGGCTTCCGGGCCAACCACAGCACCGAGACCGCCCTCATCGCAGCCACCGATGACATCCGAGCCCTGCTCGACAACGGGGAAACTGCGGCCCTCATCCTCCTGGACCTCTCCACGGCATTCGACACTGTCTGCCACCGTACCCTAGTGCAGCGCCTCAGCAACGTCGGAATCCAAGAGAAGGCACTAGAATGGATCATCTCCTTCCTCGCCGGAAGGACACAGAGAGTCCGCCTCCCCCCGTTCAGATCCAAGGCCACCGAAGTCATCTGCGGCGTACCACAAGGGTCATCACTCAGCCCCACCCTCTTCAACGTCTACATGAGCCCCCTTGCGGCCATCGCACGCCAGCACAACCTCAACATCATCTCTTACGCCGAGGACACCCAGCTGATCCTCTCCCTCACCAACGACCCCGCCACCGCCAGAGCCAACCTACACAAAGTGATGACAGACGTAGCCGAGTGGATGATGAACAGCTGCCTGAAACTGAACTCAGACAAGACGGAAGTCCTTCACCCTCCGCCTGGGACGACTCCTGGTGGCCCACCACCCTGGGCAGCGCACCCAAACCTACAGACCACGCACGCAACCTGGGCTTCATCCTGGACTCCTCCCTCTCCATGACCAGACAAGTCAACGCCGTATCCGCGTCGTGCTTCAACATCCTGCGCATGCTACGTAAGATCTTCCGGTGGATCCCCACCAAGACCAGGAAGACGGTCACCCAGGCCCTCGTCACCAGCCGACTGGACTACGGCAACTCCCTCTACGCCGGAACCACTGCCAAACTCCAGAAGAGACTCCAGCGGATCCAGAACGCCTCAGCAAGACTCATCCTCGACATCCCCCGACACAGCCACATTTCCGGACACCTGAGAGACCTCCACTGGCTCCCGGTCAACAAGAGAATCACCTTCCGTCTCCTCACCCACGCACACAAAGCCCTACACAACCAAGGCCCAAGATACCTCAACAGCCGCCTCAACTTCTACACTCCCACACGCCAGCTCCGATCGACCAGCCACGCCCTCGCCGCCGTCCCCCGCATCCGAAGAGCCACCACAGGAGGAAGGTCCTTCTCCTACCTGGCCACCAAGACCTGGAACTCCCTCCCGACCCACCTCCGCCTGACCCAGGACCACCTCGCCTTCAGGAAGCAGCTCAAGACCTGGCTGTTCGAGCAGTAGCGGACCCCCCCTCCCCAAGCGCCTTGAGACCCTACGGGTGAGTAGTGCGCTATATAAATGCATTGATTGATTGATTGATTGATCTGTCAGGCATTTAACTAGGCCCCATTGGTCCATCTGAAAGGTCATGCCTTTCACAGTAGCATCCCCTCTTTGCATGACATAGTGATTGATTGGTCTGTACTGATCAAACAGACGATCAAGCATGTAATACGTTGAGTTCCAATGTGTTGGCACCTCCTGGATGAGTGCTTTGACTGGCATTCTGGGCTCGTGTAGAATGATCCTTAGCTGCTTCTGGGCTTTATAAGAATGGCTGAATTGTGTGCATATTTTTCTGCAGGTGGTCAGTAAGTTGACTCGGTCTTCTTTTTCAGAAAGTCTTGAACAATGATGTTAATGCAGTGCACCAAACACAGGACCCTGAAATAGCCACCAATCCGCACAGCCTTAACTATATTACTGCCATTGTCCGTGGCAACAAAACCAATGTTAAGCCCTCCTAGGTGCAGCCATTTAAAGAACGTGCTGTTAAACTCTTCCAAAATGTTTAAAGCAGTATGAGATTTCTCCATGGTGAACATGTCTACAGTTGCATGTTTACGTGTAGCATTAACAATCTCAGGATTGTCAACACCTGCTGTAGATATCTTTTCTCTAACACCCACAAAAGAGGTCCAGTGTGCGGTGATGCACATGTAATCAGTGGCTTGAAACTGGTCCACATGTCTGTTGTCAGGTGGATATTGTGAACAGCACTCTGCTCCAAAGCTTGTCCAAACAATTCATGCACGTCGTGATGTAGTTCTGGAACAGCAACTCTGGCAAAATAGCACCGGCTGGGAACCTTCCATTTTGGCCAGATGGCTGTCACAAATTCCAGAAAACCCACCCCTTCCACAAAAGAAAAAAGGGAGAAGGTCCAGCACTAACCTTTTCACCAGCTTCACATTGTAGTCGTGTTCGTACTGCCCCTCCGATCTAAGCAAGCTGAGAATGGTAGGCTGGATTTTTTTCCTTTCTGGTGCAGCTGATGCAGGTTACTACTTGAACACAGATGCTGTTAGGCTCAACGCTGCACTTTTTTTCATTGCGGTTCATCAGTTGTCTTGGTGTCTCAGACGGACTCTTACTCTTGTGCCACTGATATGTTGCTGAGGCTGATGAGGATGTGGGCAGTACCAATGGCACTGCACTTCTGGGGACAGGGCTTCTTTGTGTACCAGAGAAAACGTCTCCCTCTTGTTCATCTTCCACCGTGATCGAATCTTCTTCTACTCCTTCATCCCCACCAACCATGGGTGCCATTTTTTGGCTGCTAAGGTGCGCCTTCCACTAGATCGAGTAGTGTTTTTACTGATGGGTTGCTTGGCGTCCGGTACCATAGTTTGACCTAAGCTTACCCGGACTAACACAATATTTACAAATGGAGCATATAGCAATGTTCTCCTCCTAACTGCTAACCGAAAATAAGTTCCAAACTGGGGCGCTCAACTTTCTCATGCTGCTGGAGCTGGAGGTGCCACTTGCAATACCAAATGAACTGGAGGATGTGCGTGGAATTTGACTCTGTGCAGTACCACTACCTACTTCTACTGTGGTGGTGGTTGTGCTGGCTGTAGGTCGTGGCCGGGCCTTTGCAAATGGAAATATCGAAGCTGAAGGTGCTGTTGGTGTTAACTGTGTTGGTGGTATCCGTGCCACATCCCTCACAACAATTTGGGATAGGGTAATGTTAGTCTCCACTGAAGCGGGACTAATGTCCATGATGACTGACTCATCATCATCATCCTCCTCTTGTACATCTATTCCATAACTCTAAGGCTTTCTGGAACCTTCCTTTTCCCTAGCCTTATCTCGTGGCATGCTTCACTCTCAGACTGAGCTGGTGGCTTTCAAGTGGCATTTAGAATATCAGAAGGGGGCTTGAAGAAGTTGATGGACTAACCCTCCTTTTCCTTGCTGGGGATCTGGAAGACAATGGATCTTCTGAAAGAGCGGCTTGCTCTTCTTCTTCCTCTGCAGGTAGCTCGATTTCCTGAACTGCCCCTACTTCGGGAAAAACAACTACTATTGTTGGCTGTCGTTGTGACTGTTTTTGCGGCTGTTGTTGCAGTTGCTATTGCCCACTTATCTGCCGAGTTTCCTCCTGCGTTGATTGGGTAATACTTTGCGATAACAATGAGTCAATTTCATCATCACTGCTCGTTGGCATTTTCGTGAATAGACTGGCTACCTCTGCGACACTCATGGGCTTGGGCCTATGTTGGTGGGGTGGGCCCACTCATGCAGAGGTGATGCTCCCAGCTTGATTACCAGACACCGCTGCTGCAGGCAATATTTTTGGTTTCCAAAAAAATATATTGATCGGTACACCAGAAGTGGTAAGTGGCACTTCCTTCTTCTCACTGGCAACTTTCTTGGTACGGGAGGACCTGGTACCTTTCTTTGGGGCCATCTTCTTTAGATGTCAGCAGCACGCTGTGGCACATGTTGAAGAGATGTCAGTGCTGTGGTCACACATCACGTGACGTTGTGTGCAGCAGAACTTCTGTCTGGCAGTACAATGGGTGATGACGCCTCCTCCTCTTTTGTGCACCTAAATACAAAGAAGCAAGAAGAACATCAGTGAAATGTGGCATTTATGTTGTGGTTCAATTTACTACTAGTACAAACTTACAAATATAATATATAACTTAGTGTGTGGTCAGACTTGTTAGTGTTATTAATAATATTAAATTTTATTAACTTGGTTATTCAATAAAAATAACTGTGTAACTATTTGTGAGACTTTGACAACAAGGGCTTTCATGGTGTACTGTGTACACTCGGGAAGGATAGAAAGGAACAAAAACAAAAATGCAAATCTAATGGAACCTGCTTGGCATTAATGTGTGCATCACGTGGGATGGATGCAGCATTCAGGGACCTGCAGCTGCTAATGGGGATGGAAGCAGTAAGCAAACAGGAACATAGGAAAGACATGCAGGCTAATATGGCAAAAGCAGCACACTACTAAACTACTAACACGAAATCGCCACCAGCCCGATGCTTACTCTCTGTCACAACAAGCAGCAGGACTGGAAAACAATTAAGTCAAGCAGGCCTATATGGCCAGACAAAGGAGGCATGCTAAACAACACAGCTTTAATGCAAAAATGCAAAAACGAAAATCCATAGGGCTAAAAAAGCTTGGACAGTTACACAACCCCAACACACACATCCAACAAAGGCATTTATTTGACACACCAAAAAAGTGAAATACCCCCCAAAAAACACATTTTGCAATTCAATCCTATGCCATCCATGCCCTAAATTATGTTTAAATTCCACAGAAACAGTTGTTTCATGCACCCATGAGTAGCTCTGAGCCTACTGGCAGATAGGCCTATTGGCAGACTAGGCCACAAGCTTGCAGGACTATGGCAAAAGTACACTGCCTGGCTCCACAAAATGGCTGCCAGCCACATGGCCAGGCAGCCCACAACAACAAGAAAGGGAAGACAGACAATGCAGGCCTATGGCAAAAGCACACTGCTTGGCTCCAAAAAATGGCCACCAGCCACATGGCCAGGCATCCCACAACAACAAGTAAGGGAAGACCGACAATGTTATGTTATGTTATGTTATGTTATAATTTTGTTAAGCGCACAGCTGCCCCAGCTAAGGGGCGTCCCGGCGCTGTCCGTCTGATTGTACAAGATAGCAGATGCAGGCCGACTAAATCCCTAAGTCAGTGGAAAAAGGAAGGTCTTAATGGCTTTCCGGAATGTCAGTGTGTCCTCTATACCACGAATGAAGACTGGCAAAGAATTCCACAATTTAGCCGCCAAGAGCCGAAATGAACGGCCCCCGGCACGACATAGTCTAGTTCTAGGTATAGTTACCAGATGTTGACCCAAGGAGTGCAAGTTACGTTGGGGAATGTATGGTATTAGAAGAGGGCGGAGTAGCTCAGGGCTGGTACCTTTTAGGATTTTAAACGCCATACAAAGAGTCTTAAACTGGATTCTTGCTTGAATCGGTAGCCAGTGTAAGGCTCTGAATGTGGCTCTGGCGGAACATCTCCGTGGGAGTCTCACAAGTGCACGGGCTGCCGAGTTTTGGACTCGTTGGAGCCGCAAAATCTCGGCTTTGTTTGCGCCTAGAAGTAAAATGCTCGCATAGTCCAAGCGCGATAGAATCGTAGCCTGGACAATGAGCTGCCGGACAGGCGCATTAAAGAACCTCAGGATATGGTGGAGACCTCTCAACAGGCCCACACAAGTCGCTGCCACCTTCGTGTGGGACTGAAAGTTGAGACCTGCATCTAACCAAACTCCCAGGTTCTTAACCACTGGCTTAGATGTTGGCATGGTGCCTAGCGAGGACGGCCACCAGTGCTCATTCAAGAGGGAGATGTTTTACTGGCATTCAGTTGTAAACAGTTGTCAGCCATCCACTGCGCAACTGTAGCCATCCCATCTCTAAACCTCGTGGCTGCTGTAGAAGGGCCTTCTGCTAAAGTAATACCCAGCTGAGTATCGTCAGCGTACGATACCAGCGTTATGCCCCAATCTCTTGCCACTACCGCAAGTGGTTGTACATAGAGATTGAACAGAGTCGGGCTCCATGCAGAGCCCTGCGGAACCCCTTGGCCGATGGAGTGGGCTTGAGATAAGAATGGCGGAGCAGAGACCCGGAAGGATCTGTCCGACAGGAATGCACGAAACCATTCCAATGCCTGGCCTGTGATCCCTATTGCCTCCAGGCGGTACAGCAAGATGTCATGAGACACCGTATCAAAGGCAGCGCTAAGATCTAATAATATAAGCGCTGCACTCTGACTGGTGTCAAGAATTGTTCTTAAATGCTCAGTGGTGGCTAACAAGGCAGACTCAGTACTGTGACCCCATCTAAAGCCGTTTTGCGATGGGTCCAGGATGTTGTTAAGGGTCATGTGTCGAGATAACACCTCGTTCACATGTGCCTCTGCCAATTTGGCAACCCACGGAAGCAAAGAGATCAGCCTAAAGCTATCAGGAGAGGAAGGATCCAGAGTGGGCTTTTTAATGATAGGAGAAACCCAAGCCTGTTTCCTGGCCAAGGGTACTCTGGCCGTGGCAAAAGATAGGTTAAGTATATGACCTAACGGCTTCTGAACAAGCTCCATAGATTCCATAAACTGCGCCGGCCTCATGGGGTCAGATGGAGATCCCGATTTAACCTTTTTGCAGAGTTTCACGAGTTCCTCACAAGGAATCTCGGGTATAGCAGTCAAGCTAGAAACCCCCTCACTGACCATGACAGAGCTCGGGACAGAGGAGAGCTGCGGAAATGTAGCATACATTTTCTGCACTTTATTTATAAAGAAAGAAGCAAGCTCCTCACATTGCTGTGCCGATTTTACATAGGAGCCTGAAGTTTTGATGTTCTTCAGCTCCTGAACAATCTTGAAGATGCATTTCGTGGGATTGGAACTATCCCTAATTTTTTCGGCATAAAACTTGGCAAGTGTGGAGCAGATCATTTTGTGGTAGTATTTTAGTTTGGCCAAATAAACAGTTTTAAGGCCATCTTCTGAATTTCTTCTCCAGATCCGTTCGGCTCTTTTACACTCCTTTCTGAGAGCTCTCAGAGCCTCCGAATACCATGGATTGGAGACCATGCTACGCCCCTTAACCCATCTCGCTGGAATAAAAGCATCAAGCCCCTCCCCATTCCAATCACAGAAGGCGGTGTAAGTAACCTCAGGATCAACCAAATCCCCGACAGGAAACTCTCTCAGAAAGGCGTGAAACTCATTTAGTTTAAGTTTATGCCAAGGCCTTTTAAACGCCAGAGTAGTCCTATCGATCTTAGGAGATTTGACTATCTTCCAGCAGGCTTTAATTAAGTAGTGGTCTGTCCAGCCCATAGGTACAGGCTGGTCAACCTGCAGTGCAGGAATATTGGAGAAGATAGGATCCAATATATGTCCTGCTGCATGAGTGGCATCATGTACCAGTAAATCAAGTTGAAAGGCTGCCAAGTCTGTTAGCAAATTACAAATAGCCTGATCCAGTGTTTGATCAAAGTGGAGATTCAGGTCTCCTAAAATGGAAAAATTAGCAGATCTCACCACTAGTGAGCTAACTAGCTCTAACAGAGCTTCGCTAAACTTAGAAGCAGGGCCCAGAGGGTGATAGATGTAGAGCCCTGAGAATGTAAAATGCGGGCTTATTTCAAGCCTAAAACGCGCACATTCGCAACCGCATAAGTTGTTCACCACAAAGGATCAGGGATACTGCGATTTATATATAACAGCTATTCCGCCTCCCCTAGAGTCTCTGTTAAGAGTCTTGATCAAGTACCCTTCCGGAAGAGATAGACCGATCATCCCTGACATATCGTCACGCAGCCACGTTTCACAAATGAA
Organism: Lissotriton vulgaris; assembly: GCF_964263255.1. Classification (NCBI taxonomy): domain Eukaryota; kingdom Metazoa; phylum Chordata; class Amphibia; order Caudata; family Salamandridae; genus Lissotriton; species Lissotriton vulgaris. Next base: position 67,209 of record NW_028244651.1, read on the forward strand.
AAGGACATCGGGAGATTCATCACTAATTAACGTGTGGACTTCCATATGGTGTTTTGCCAGTGATCGCACATTTAATTGAAGAACAGTAAACAACGTTTGTCGCCCTAAGACTGCGGCCTGCCGGACCCCAGAAGGAGTACACGTAGAGAATGTGCAAGACTGACAAATCAAACTTGTCTCACCTAGCTGGGATGGCAACTCCGCGCAGGTCACATCAATAGGCTTTAATTTCATAAGCTCATATTTACATAAAGGAAGCCGACCCCGACCAGGGGTACTGGCGTGAGGTGATGGACTGGCGATGACGGGGGCAGACGGGCTTGCCTTTGGCGCGCCGCCAGCGCGCCCGCTGCGCCGCTGGGTCCACATACACATAATATAGAGTCAAGGGGAGCAAGGACGCCGAACAACTATAACGCTGCCCTATGGCAAAAGCACACTGCCTGTCTTCACAAAATGATTGCCAGCCACAATAGCCAGGCCACAACACCAAGAAGCCTAGGCCAAGAGAAACAAAGGAAAGACATGCAGGCCTATATGGCAAAAGCAGCACACTACTAAACTACTACCACAAAATGGCCACCAGCCACATGATCACTCATATTTACAACAAGCAGGAGACATGCTAAACAATACCTCTTTAATGCAAAATATATACAAAAAGGAAAATCCACAGGGCTAAACAAGGTTTGCAAGCTACACAACAATCACACCACACACACATCCAAAAAAAGACATTTATTTATTACACACCAAAAAAGTGAAATACCACCAAAAACACATTTTGCAATTCAATTCAATGCAATCCATCCCCTACATGATGTTTAAATTCAACAAACACCACAGAAACAGTTGTTTCATGCACCCATGAGTAGCTCTAGGCCTACTGGCTACCCACTATATATTTTTTTTAAATGATGAAAAGTACAATAAAATTGTAGTTGCAATGCACCAATCAAACAATAAACACCAATTCTCCAACTTTAATCTCAAATCCAAAAGTCCTCTATTCCAATGATATATATGATGCAGCAGACACAAAGAGTGATCCTTCAAGCTCCAAATCCAAATGAAAAGTGAACAGGATATGGACAAAGCACTGAGAGGAGCCTGCTGGACAAGAACAGGAAGTTGGAGACTCTGGGGCACTTCCTTGCCCTTAAAAAAAGTAAAGTGCATGGTGTTAAAATTTACAGATGACGTGTAAATGAATATTGTACATTGGACAGGTCTTACTGACTGGATTGGACCACCAGTATTGTTGAAAAGTTAAAAATTGTTACCTTTGCCTAATTATTTGACTCACACTCTTACCACCCACCACTACCACTACCCTCTCTCTCCTTTCTTCTCTCCTACGCGCAACCTGTTTTTCCAAAATGTTAAAATAAATGACTTGTGAATAATTAGAAATTCGTTTGGCGCATATACTTTTGTGGTCACTTAATTACGTGCGCTCTTGAACCATGTGTTGAGTTCGTGTGTTTTGTTAATGTATATGGATATTGATTATCAGTATTGTAGTATATTCACACAATACAGACTGTTTATTGGAATTAGAATATTGTTTATTAAACTGTAGATCACTGCCTAGACACACAGCTGAAATCTCCATTCTTCTTGAAGAAGAATCGCCTGAGGTTCTGTTCCTCACAGAGACATGGCTTACCCCCAGCTGCGACCCTGATCTTGTCCAGGCCCTACCCAGCAGCTATTCCATCATGAGGCTGGACCATCCCATAGGGAAGGGGGGCAGGATAGCCATCATCTATAAACACTGCTTAACCTGCCGACTGCTGAGCAGCCCTGTCCCAGAGTGCGAGAACACTGCCTTCTCTATCGAGTTTTCCCCAGCTCTCACTTTTTCGGGCATTTTATAATACTGAACCCCAGGTCCCTTAGTGGAATTCTGCAAATCACTGCCAGATTTGGCCGCAAACTTAGCTAGCTCATCAGCTAACTTCTCCCTATTGGGGGATTTTAATCTTCATTTTTATGACCCCTACAGACATTGGCAACTGAACTTACTAAGGACTCCAACTCCTACAAAAAAATAAGTGAATCCACCCATATAAAGGGTCATTTATTAGACTCTATCTTTTCAAACTTGGATGACTTATTAGGAGGGAAACCTATACCTTTTCCGAAGTCAGACCATTTTCCTATACCTTTTACGTGGTCACCACCCCATACAACACCATGTAAAACCCCCTCCTATTCCAAAACACACCCCTGGTCCAAAGTGTCAACTGAACAATGGGCCACAGTACTGCAAGAAACTAAACCTGCCTCCTCCTCAGATGTGGTTACAGCCAATGACAATTTTAATAACTGGCTTCAAAAATCTCTCGATGTCCTAGTCCCCCTAAAAAATATGAAAATTAAAACAGGTAACACCGAAAAACCTTGGTACTCAGCGGCACTACGGGGCCTAAAGCAAAACTGCAAAAAACGTGCGAGAGATTGGAGGAAGAGTTTCTCTTTGGACAAAAACAAAAAATATAGAGAAAGAATCCACCTCTATAAAGCTGAAATCAAAGCAGCACAGGCAGCCTATTACGAAAACAAAATCTTAGCCGCACCCAATTCCACTTGTGAGATCTTTAGCATTGTTAAAACTCTTTCAAAAGTTCCCCCCCACCTGTTACCCCTGATACCTCGGGAGCGCAGTGTGAGAAACTAGCAGAATTCTTCTCAACTAAAATTGAAATAATTTTCTCCTCATCCCCCCCATGAAAAATGACTCCCTACCCCCTCAATTTGGCGGAAACCAGCCTATCTTGGAAGCAATTCCGGTAATGGAGATGCCAGTATTAGAAAGCCTTCTATCAGAGGTAAAAGTGAATCTTCCCAAAGACCCTGCCCCACTATGCCCCCGTGTGGAAGGAAGCCATGGTAAAGGCTCTGCTGAAGAAACCCGGCCTTGACCCTTCCATTTTGGGAAATTACTGCCCCATCTCACTGCTTCCAGGGATTAGCAAAATTACCGAAAAATATTTTAATTCAATATTATCTTAATTTTTGGAGACCCATAAGCTCCTCCATTGGACCCAGACAGGTTTTTGCCCACTACAGGGAACAGAAACAGCCCTGCTCTCAGTAGTGGAAGAGTACATGAAAATAGTAGGTTCCGGCGGCACCGCAGTGGTCCTTCTTCTTGACCTCAGCACGGCGTTTGATACCGTAAACCATCGGATTTTAATCCATAGGCTTAGTAAATTAGGTATCACTGGAACTGCCCTGGCTTGGCTTCATTCCTTCCTATAAGCAAAAAAAGAGTGTCATATGGTTTAGCAACACCACACGAAGGAGCAAAAAGAATTGAAACAACGGCCTCACTTGGGTCGGTTAGGAAAGCCCTCACTCACCACCTGGTGATGACATGCTTCATCATTGGGCCCCACTAAAGAGGCCGAGTGCCTCTTTACTGTGCTTCGATGCCAGATCTACTGCGGAGCAGGATTTTGTGAATTTAGGCGTGCAGTGAAAATAAACTAAATGGTAGTGAGGAGATTAAAAATGTCTTTAGTGTATCCAAAATTGATTTAATATGTGATCACTTAGGACATATTAAAATGTATGTGTAGGAAAGTGGTCCACAATTAATTGTGTGGTTATTTCCTAATCGTCAGTCAACATGTTTCTGCCTATGAAACGGTGTAAAGTTACCAGGCATTCATCAGGACTCTATAAGTGTACTAAACCCTGGCGGTATGGACATGCTAAGGCCCACCCTTACCTAGGGACGTGCAAGTGAAAAAGAAAGTGAAAAAGTGCAAAAAAAGGGAAGAGAAATTGTCTTCCTAGTAACTCCTGGTTTAGGAGACTTCCAACATTAAGGTTTCTGCACCTGTAAAGAGAAATGACATAGACATACATATAGAACAAGACAGACAGTTAGTGGTAGGTCTTAATCACACTTGTAGATCTATGGTGCTCCAATCGTAGTGGAAAGGCAGACGTGGCTCTATAACAGTATGTTTATCACCTCCTCTATCCCTGGGTTGATAAGCACTAATCACTGGGCAATGCAGAGTGCTATAAGTGAAGAAAAATACAGTGGTTGTGGGTTTATTAAAAAGGAAGCGCAGGTTCCTAGTAGCGATCAATATGTCTAGATTTGCGATCGCTGAAAAGTAAAATTAAAATTAAAATGTCTCACTTTAATGGTGTAACGGGTGTACACCATGGGTCACGGGAGGGGGGTGGAAGCGTATTTGGCACACCCTTTGTAAAGAAAAGAAACACACACCAAATCAGAAAAGCAAAGAAACGGTACTAAGCTTTGTGATATGCCGCCGGGATGTAGAGCGCTGATGTCCAATAGTTTACTTACGCCCTCCACGCTAGGCACCCTCAGTATACCTGCGATACCCTCAGAACCGGACCCCGACGATCAAGAGTGGGGCCGGTGGAGCAGGTTATCAATGTTTGTTAGCGAGGGGCCGGTCGCATCCGGGGGTGGTTCTAGCGTGGATAGGGGGCGGCGCCTTATCGTGTTAGCCTATCAGAGCCTGTCACGTCATATGACTCGGGGATCACATGGGCCCGCGTCATAGGGGAAGGCTGGGGAGGTAACCATGGTGACCGTGTCTCGAGCGTTTCAAGACGGGTGGCTTTATTAGTTCTAAACTCTAGTTTTGGACTCCAAGTTACCTGATGCTCACAGGTAGATAGGGGTACCGAGTCTAAATCAGGTTAATGTGCTTACTGGTGGTCGGTAATGTCCTCAAAAACAGAGGGGGCCAGGTCCGATGTTAATGCGAGCCTGGTGAACACCAAGCGGGTTGAATGACTTTGTGTTAACATCATGTACCCAAAACCCCATGCAGGTAGTGCATTGTGTTAGCCTGAAAAGGTGCACGAGTTGATGAAGTACCTATTAGATTAAGCAGATGACGGGATTATGGGGGGGCAGTGATCACAGTGTACCATTTCAAGTTGGGCAGATTCTGAGATAATGTAGTGAATAGTTATCAGATATTATTTAAGTACAGAATTCCATGGAATTTCATCATTCAGTCCGAGAAGATTGGTCCCCAGTCTATAGACCCACCTCTGCTCTTTTTCAAAAAGGCGATTGAGCAGCTGAACACTGGCAATAATATAACCAATCACAGTCCACCGCATGTCATTGGTGGTGTGATTGTTCTCAAGGAAATGTCTGCTAATTTTTGTAGTTGCTTTTTTTTTACACCTGATGTTGGATTGGTGTTCACAGATCCTCTGTTTAACTTTCCTATTTGTCATACCCACATAGCGAAAATCGCATGGGCAGGTGATTAGGTATATGACATTATGAGAGTTACAATTGGTATGATCCCTCTGTGTCCAAATTTTCCATGGTACAAGAGTAAGTGATTTAGTATGCATTGTAAGGTGGCAAACGCTACAGTTTGAGCATGGGAAGTGGCCCGTCACTCTTGGTAGGCCCCATGTATCAGTCACAGATCTTGATGTTGCTGGGGCAATGTCCGTATGGACCAGAGCATCTTTCAAGCTGCTTTCCCTTTTTAAAGGAAAACAGAGTTTTTTCCCAGGTTTTGTTGGTACTAGTTAGTATTTTCCAATTTTTGTTGATGGACTTTTTCATAATGTTTGAGAGGGTGCTGTATGTAGTTACACAAGTAAGTAGAATCTCCTTGGGGTGGTTAATCTTATCTTCCAGGAGAGCTTCCCGCGGTTGGTTGCGCGCTCTTTTGTAGCCCTTACTCAGAGTTGCCACTGGGTAGCCTCTTGACTTCAGTTTCTCTGTTAGGTTGATTGATTGTGCCTTGAAATCTTGCACGTTGGAGCAGTTGCGTCTAATTCGTAGGTATTGACCATACGGTAAGTTTTCTTTTAATGGGCGTGGGTGAAAACTCGTAAACTCCAGTAGATTGTTTTTAGCAGTGGGCTTGTGGTGTGTTTTGGTTGATAGGCTGGTCCCTGTCACAGTGATCGTCACATCCAGAAAGATTGCTTCAGTTCTGCTGGTTGTATGGGTGAACTTAAGATTTGGATCTAAAATGTTGATCCATGTGAGGAAAAATCCCAGTTGCTCAACGCTGCCGGTCCAGATCATTAGGAGGTCATCGATGTAATGTTTCCAGACTTCTATGGCTGGGGTAAAGCGGCCTTTGGGTGGTAGGATATGCATGGCCTCGAAATCGGCGACATAAAGGCCGGCCAAACTGGGGGCAAATGTGCTGCCCATAGAAGTACCAGTGCATTGCAGGAATAGTTGGCCCTTGTATGAGAAGAAGTTTTCTTTTAGCGCTAGTGTAGCACATTTGATGATGAACTCTTTGGGTGTCTGGTAATTCCAGACCACTGTGGCCAAGGCTTCCCCGAGGACTCTGATGGTATCATCCTGGGGGATACTGGTATAAAGGCTCTCGATGTCGAGTGTTACGAGAGTTACTGTATTTTCAGCAAAATTAAGGTCTTGTAGGAGCTGGAGTAAACTCTTCGTGTCCTTGAGGTAAGTTGGTGTATCCTGTACAATCGGCTTAAGATAATGGTCACAGAATAGAGACAGGGGCTCCAACAGGGAGCCCTATGATGGTGGGGCCCTATGATGAAGCATGTCATCACCAGGTGGTGAGTGAGGGCTTTCCTAACCGACCCAAGTGAGGCCGTTGTTTCAATTCTTTTTGCTCCTTTGTGTGGTCTTGCTAAACCATATGACACTCTTTTTTTGCTTATAAGATATAACCGGGGAATAAGAGTGTTGCTTACTTTTCCCTACCTTTCTTTTTGTTTACATATTCATTCCTTCCTAGACAACAGGTCCTTCCAAGTTTTTGACTATGAGGTGACTTCCAAAACAACATCCCTCTGCTGTGGAGTGCCTCAGGGATCCTCCCTGAGCCCTACCTTATTTAATGTTTACACCTGCACCCTCGCAGAGGCAGTCCTACCCTTTGGATTACACATAGTCACCTACGCAGATGACTGCAGCTGGTGATCGGGCTAAATAAAGCGGAAAGCTCCACCCCCCTGCCTGCACTCCTGCTTGGAAGAGATTGCTAGTTGGCTGAGCGACTCCTTTCTTAAATTAAATGGGGAAAAGAGTGAAATCATGATCCTGGGTAATCACCCTTCCCTTGACCTTAGAGGAATATGGCCCACATTCCTAGGCGCAGCCCCCACTCCCAAGACTCATCTAAAGAGTCTGGGTGTTTGGATCGACCAAGATCTTACATTCAAAACCCAGGCACGGAAGGCCACCGCCTCGTGCTATGGTGTCCTGAAAATGATTCGGAAGGTTCTTCCGCTCCTGCTGTTTCAGGCCAGGAAAATCATTGTCCAGGCCCTCGATCTAGCCCGGCTGGACTATGCGAATGCACTCTATCTAGGTGCCCCTGTCGCCACCATTTCCAAATTACAAATTATCCAGAATTGGGCCACAAGACTCCTACTGGGCACTCCTAAACATCAGTCGGCTAAACCTGCCTCGAAATTACTGCATTGGCTTCCTGTCCAGGAGAGAGTCAATTTCAAGTCCCTGTGCATCGCCCATAAATCCCTATTCAAAACAGGTCCCCCCATTCTTCATAATATTATCGAGCACTTATGAGCCCAACAGAAGCCTTCAATCCAAAACCTTGAATCTGGCCACTATCCCTAGGATCAGGAAGGCTAGAAGTGGAGGCCGACAATTCTCGCTCAATGCTGCCAGACTCTGGAACTCCCTTCCCCTCCACCTGTGAGCAGAACCCAATCATCTCTCCTTTCGTAGATCCCTAAAAACACTACTTTTTCCTTAAACTGGCTCTTCACCTCATTGCTGTTACTGTAAGCGCTGGGATGCCTCCGGGTAGCCATGCACTATATAAATGCTATTCAATTTCAATTGAGATTAGCAATAAAGTCGTGGATGATCCTGAAATCTGCCACACCTGACCTAAAATCATGCTGATTTGTATACTCTGCTTGCAAAGCTATCCCTCAATCTCTGTTCGCATTTTACCACTAAGGGTTGCTGCTGCACTCTGCTATACCTATCAATCAATCGATCAATGCATTTGTAAAGCGCGCTACATACCCGTGAGGGTCTCAAGGCGCTGGAGGGGGGGGGCTGCTACTGACTGAAGAGCCAGGTCTTGAGAAGTCTTCTGAAGGCCAGCAGGTCCTTGGTCTGTCGTAGGCTGGTAGGGAGAGCGTTCCAGGTTTTGGCGACGAGGTAGGAGAATGATCTGCCACCGGCGGTGGTTTTCCGGATACGAGGAACTGTGGCGAGGGCGAGGTTGGCAGAGCGGAGGTTGCGGGTGGGGGTGTGGAAGCCGAGTCGTTTGTTGAGGTATGTTAGTCCAGTGTTGTGTAGCGCTTTGTGTGCGTGGGTGAGGAGTTTGAAGGTTATTCTCTTGTTGACAGGGAGCCAGTGCAGGCCTCTCAGGTGGGGTGTGAATATTTTTTGTTTTGTGCTTATATAGAGCACGAATCACCCACTAAGGGTTCTGAAGGCGCTGTACACATATCGCTGTGGAACCCTTCCTGGCCTTTCCCTGTGAAGTGCCCACTCCTGGGCACCCCCAAGGTGAAGCCAGGCATCCTAGCGCTGTTGGGGCCGTTGAGGAGATGCAAGCTATTGCCCAGAGTTGCAGAGTGGGACCCGTGATTAGAATGGGCACCGAGGCGAGAATTATCAGGTCCGGGGAAATTGAGCCCAAGACCCGCCGAGGCAGGAATTGAACCCTGGTCCGGGCCAGACCTCTGCATCAGGGTCTGCCGCTCTAACCATTGAGCCACTCTTCTCCACGATGTGTGATGTGGCTGCGTCGGGGGACGTCGAGGATCAGTCGTGCCGAGGCGTTCTGGATTTGTTGTAGTCGTCTCAGGAGCTTAGTTGTTGTTCCTGAGTAGAAGGCGTTTCCGTAGTCGAGTCTGTTGGTAATGAGGTCCTGGGTGATGGTTTTTCTCGTGTCGGGAGGGATCCATTTGAAAATCCTGCGGAGCATTCGGAGGGTGTTGAAGCAGGACGCGGAGACGGCATTGACTTGCTTGGTCATGGAGAGGTTGAAGTCGAGGATGAACCCCAGGTTGCGTGCGTGGTCGGTGGGTTCCGGGGCTGTGCCTAGCGATGTGGGCCACCAGGAGTCATCCCAGGCTGATGGGGTGGGTCCGAGGATGAGGACCTCCGTCTTGTCTGAGTTCAGCTTCAGTCTGCTGTCCTTCATCCAGTCGGCGACGGCCTTCATTCCTCTGTGGGGGTTGGCTTTGGTGGTGTGGCGGTCTTCGGTGAGGGATATGATCAGCTGGGTGTCATTGGCATAGGAGATGATGTTGAGGTTATGCTGTCGTGCGACGTGGGTGAGAGGTGCCATGTAGATGTTGAACAGCGTTGGGCTGAGGGAGAATCCCTGTGGGACGCCGCAGATGATCTCAGTGTTTTTTTAGCGGAAGGGTGGCAGGCGGACGCTCTGGGTTCTGCCGGAGAGGAAGGATGTGGTCCAGGCCAGGGCCTGCTCTTGGATTCCGGCATCATGGAGGCGTGCTGATAGGCTGCGGTGGCAGACCGTGTCGAAGGCAGCTGACCGATCCAGGAGGATGAGGGCGGCTGTTTCTCCTTTGTCCATCAGGATCCTGATGTCGTCGTGGGCGGCGATGAGGGCGGTCTCGGTGGTGTCGTTGCTGCGGAAACCGGATTGGGAAGGGTCCAGGATGTTGTTGTCTTCGAGGTAGCGGGTTATCTGTTTGTTGACAATCTTCTCTATCACTTTTGCCGGGAACGGGAGCAGGGAGATATGCCGGAAGTTCTTGAGGTCCTTGGGGTCCGCCTTGGGTTTCTTCAGAAGGGCGTTGATCTCGGCGTGCTTCCAGCTTTCCGGGAAGGTTGCTGTCTCGAAGGAGATGTTGATTGTTTTCCAGAGGTGGGGTGCGATGGTTGTGCTGGCTTTGTTGAAAACGTGGTGAGGACACGGGTCGGATGGGGATCCGGAGTGGATGGAGTTCATGGTTTTGATGGTGTCTTCGTCGCTGATGTTGGACCAGGCGGTCAGGTGACTGGTGCGGGTGGAGGTCGCGGGGATGGTGGTCTCGGTGGTGGGTGCGGGGGTGTCGGAGTTGAAGCTGTCGTGGATGTCGGTGACCTTGCAGTGAAAGAACTTGGCCAGGGAGTCGCACAGGTCTTGTGATGGTGGAATGTCGTTGGTGTTGGAGCTGGGGTTGGAGAGTTCTTTCACGATGCTGAAGAGCTCTTTGGTGTTGTGTGCATTGTTGTCTAGGCGGTCCTTGAAGGCAGTCCTCTTCGCGGTCCTGATGAGTTGGTGGTGTCTGCGGGTGGCGTTCTTGTGGGCTGTGCGGCAGTCTGGTGATCGCTCGCGGAGCCATTTCTTCTCCAGCTTCTGACAGGTGTGCTTGGAGGTCCGGAGGTCTTCGGTGAACCAGGCGGCTTTCTTGTTGGTGTGGTTGGTTGTGGGGATCTTGAGAGGGGGAGGGTGTTTGCACAGTCGTTGATCCACTGTTTGAGGTTGGTAGCGGCGGTGTTGGGGGTCGATGGGGTCGGTGGGTGGTCCTAGGGCAAGGATGGTGGTCAGTTGGTCCTTGGTGACCTTGCCCCAGCAGCGGCGTGGCAACTGTTGGGTGCGGTGGTGTGTGGTGGGTTTCCTGAAGATGAAGTGGACGCATATGTGGTCGGTCTAGTGGGGTACAGTGGTGTGGTTGAAGGAGACGTGGGGGCTTGCGGAGAAGATGGGGTCCAGCGTGTGTCCAGTGGCGTGGGTGGGTGTTGTCACGAGCTGTTTGAGTCCGAGGTTGGCGAGATTGTCGATCAGGGCGGTGGAGTTGGCATCGTTGTTGGAGAGCAGCGGCGGGGAGCGGGGGGGGCACGGAGGGCAAGGGGCGCAAAGGAACGACTAAGAAATAAACAGAATACAAATGCCAAGGCGATAAAATCGAATTAGCAATACAGTAGAAAAACGAGAAAGCTGTCACCAAACCTCAGGGGCACTCCAGCGGTGAACTCCCGGCAGAGGCAGCAGTGGGGCAGAGTCACGGGCCCACGGGAGGAGCTGTGCGGCGTGGGGAGCGACCTGAGAACAGGGTCAAGTCACAAGCCTGCAGCAGACTCCAAAGGCATCACACAGAACACCTAAGCTCAACAATTCTAGATCAAATCGATAAACAAATTAAATGGATGAAATCTTTTGCCCAACCATGCATTTGACTAGTTGAAGGCCAATTCGAACCCTCGACATGAGGTGGGAAAGAAAATTAGAAAGGCCACAATACAACTCATTCATATGAATTGCTGCGCCACTGTATATGCCCTATTTCACAGTCTTTGATATTTGTTTTTTTAATGTGTTTTTTAAATTTCTTTCTCTGGTCCGATATTGAGCAGCAGTTTGATCGCCTCCTTGGTCCAGAATTTCTTTCTCATTAACCATTGTGTAAAGTGACCTGAAAATGGTTCACTGTTTTAGGGCCTGGTGTATGGTGTGGGCTGGTACTGCACCACAAGGTGGCAGTTCTGCAGCAGAAAGGCATGGTGGAGTTATTGCCAAGGCAGGAAACTGGGCTGGCATGCTACCCTCAGTACTTCATGATTTCAAGAAGCGCAGCAGTCTTTATCCGACCCTGCACCTTGGTTTCTCAACTTTTACCTTTACAAGGAAAAGTTCAAGATGCTATCCATGGCTCAGGTCTTTTCTAGTGCTGGAAGCAGAAGACTGGATTGTATCTTCTGACTTAGAAGATGCATATTTTCACATACCGATTCTGCAGTTGCACAGATGGTACCTGCATTTGTGGAAGGGTTTCCTCCCTACCAGTTTCTGTACCTCCCATTCTGACTAACATAGGCACCCCAAAATAAAGGTGGTGGTTTAGTGGAACTCACCTTGCGTCAATGAAGGTTTAGTTCTTTCATTTAAGTCTGTAGAGTGGGTTAATCTGTTACTCATCACCTGCCCTGGCCGAGGCCTTAGCAACTCGGACGTTGCCTTTGAACATGAATTAATTGTTGATTATATGGAAAGGTCACTTTTTTGCATGTTCACTCCCTAATGTTTTGACTGACGCTGCTGTTGTATGGACTTTTTGAACACCTAGGCAGTGCTGTCCAGCACCCTGTGGATGTGCTCTGCTCCCTAAAAAAATTAGAATTGGCTTATCCTTAACTGGCATATTTAATTTACCTGTAAGTCAATAATATATGGTACTCTGCATTCCCAGGGCCTGTGAGGTAAATATTACTGCAGCACTTACTGTTATACCACTAAAGGGACAAGTGAAGATGTGACTTCTAGGCCTGCCACTGAAGCCTAGCTGTGCAATTTGTTAGTCTAAAAAATAAACCTGGAAAAGAAACGTTCTGCCAAGCCTAAACCTTCCTTTTTAATTCCAGTAAGTCAACCCTAAGGTAGGATGTAAGTGCCAATAGGGAAGAATCAGGCCCTTTACCCATAATCTAGTGACTACTTTATTATACCCTACTTATTTGTATAACATGTATTCCAGCCCTGCTGCCTCCAGCTGCTCAACCAGAGTGTGAGTTGGTCTTAGAATGTTGGTGTGCCTGTGATGCATGGAATAAATGGGTGTCTGAGTGGGATGAATGTGGCAGTTAAAGATGTGGTCCTAGACATTGATACCTAATGCTACAATAAATGACACAAGTATATTCATTTCCCTTATGCAAACAATTCCTGCAATAAAGGAACAAATAAACAATAGCCCAATACTTTTTGTAATTAAAGAAAAAAGGAAAATAATTTTTTGTATGAAAACAGTACCCACTAATATGGTATTTATCAAAGATGCACTTAATAACATTTCATAAAATATTCACATTATCATAGGAACATATATTAAGGGGGTTACTACCAAGTGGTGTGGAGAGAAGTGAATAGATTGGTGCTCATGTGAGAAAAGACCAAGGAGGTCCGAGGTCCGATTTTTTCCTGTTTATAGTTCTTATTTACATTTGACGTTTTCATTGAAGAAAAAGTGATAATGTTATACCCTACTTATTTGTATAACATGCATTCCAGCCCTGCTGCATCTAGCTGCTCAGCCGGAGTGTGAGTTGGTCTTAGATGTTGGTGTGCCTGTGATGCTTGGAATGCCTGGGTGTCTGAGTGGGATGAATGTTGGCAGTTAAAGATTGGCTGAACAGCTAGGCAGGCTGCTCCTGGTGGGGCTGGTACCACACTAGGCTGGCTGGAGTCAAGACAGATGTAACCTGAACTGAAGATTCAATAAAGAAGACCTAAATATACATACTGGCTCCTGGTGTCTTTCTACATAGGACACAACATACTTTCCTCAGAACAGCTCTTTACCTGAGGAAGACTGAACGACCAAAGCTCCTGAACCCTGACTTTAGAAAGAGGACTGCACCTGCTGTAACCTGTGAAGAGGAATCTCAAGAGCTGGACCTGTTCCCATCTGAGCCCAGAACAGAAGAGTGAACTCTAATATCTAGGTGTCTAGGTGTCTAGCTCCAGGAACTCAAAAGCTGCAGGAAACTTAGGAATCAGCGGAGCCTAGCTGACCAGTTCCCACTGGATATGTCCTGGGTCATGCTAGGTCCATCTGGGAGAGTTAGTCCTAAACCCCTAAGTGGTGCCAAAAATGGCCTGGACTCTTGGCTGGTTTTAGAGTGTACTCTTCTAACTCCAAAGTCACAAGAACTGAACACTAAGTACTTGATTCCAACTTTTCTATAAAACGAACCAAAGTCTCATACCGAGAAGCAACTGAAACCTCCACCACCATCGATGAATCGCCAGTCAGATTCCTCTAGCCGCACATCCCATGCAGAGTTCCTCGTATTAACAATAACAGTCCACAACCTTCTTGCGAATGGACTACACCAAGGCCAATATGGAAATTGTATTAGAAGGGCACAAAACCTGCCTGGATACAGACTTCAGACTTTGCCTGCATGGAGTTCTTCGCATCGACAACAGCTGCCCTGTGCTTGCCACCAATGCAAAATTCGGATCGGGTACTAAGAATTCCTAAGTAAGTCAGAAGGTAAAATTTCTACCAGATATAACCTGGTCCATGTATCCGACGCGTGATTCATTGCGGTCAGCCTTTCTTTTTGACTCTGACCCAATGTAGTGTGACCCACGGTTGGCGCTTTGCCCTTTTTGGAGCGAGAAACAACTAAAGCTTTGATAAATCATGTCTCCAGTTTCCTAATTTTGATTTTTTAAAAATCATTTTGGGGTCTGTTTGGTCATTACATTTTACTCTTTTTTTATATATATATAAATTAGAGTGGGAGTTTTATTGTGTTGTGTCTTCACTTTGTAACTGTTTTGGTTCTGATAAATGTTTCACTTATTTCCCCTAAGTTAAGCCTGTCATTTCTGTGCAACAACTACCAATGGTTGGCTCAGGTGTAAATTAGTAAGATCTAAGTGTCCCTAGTGATGATTAAAGTCATTATTACTTGAAGAGGACTACCTTCCACTTCAAATAATCACTGTCTCACATCAGTCATAACAAGTCACCAAACAGTACTACCAGACTGCTACTTCATCATCCCATTTTATCCCCATAGGTGACCTCATGACGTCAGAAGTGTTCATGTGAAGATTTTTCTGCATGACCATGTTTATGTATTTGTATGTTGCAAAATGTTAAATGGAGCATCTAACTAATATTTGTTTCTTTTTCCTACAGGTTTAAAATAGGAGGGGGTTCCAACTGTGCCTACCTCAACACTGAAGAAGCCAGCAGTGCCAGGTGCAGTTCCAGTAGACACTGGATTTGTACCAAAGAGACACTTATTCATTAGAGCACCTATTTGTGGTTACTTTGCCAAATGTAACACCTATGTTGGCGATTGTGCGATATATCCTAAGGAAACGGCATAACAACCTTCTATGCTGAAGCTTGGTATCTTCAGGAGCATAGCCCACAGCAGTTACACTGCACTGATGAGACCCAATAAGGTCGAAATATGTGTGCTCTTTTCACTTCCAAATGTATGTATGTTAGCCAGAGTGCTAAATATTCTGCCCTCACTGAGCGCTGTTGTTACTCCTCGTGTTGATGATGCCACGGGGGGGGGGGAGGGAGGGGGAGAGGGAGAGTAAATCTGACTCCTCTTTTATGCAATGATATATTGAAGCAGGTCATAATAAATGTAATTTTTTTAATCTAATCTTTACAGTCTTCTCTATAAATAACGTAAGCAAATGTTTAAAACAAGCACTCCAGTGATAGAGACTCAGGTAGGTAAAGGGGTCTTCCCACAAGAGCCTGCACACTGGGGGGAGGATTACTAAAACAGCCATGAGCATATGCCTTCACTAGGGGAGCTTTCTTCTGACGCTGCAGCAGCGCCGGCCGACATGACTCGCAGGTGGGGGGCGGGGGGGAATGGGGGCTGCAGGGGGGGGCACAATTGAAAATATATATACATACACTTACCTTGCCACCGCGTCCGGCGTCTCTGCTCCTGCTCTCCTCGTGGACAGGAAGAACAGCCAAGCTCTCCTGACCAATCACAACGCTACAATGCTGCATTGCGATTGGTTTTGAGCCTCCTGGTTCGACGCTGAACCAGGGAATGGGGCCCTGGGCATGTTTTCCACTCAAACTGTAACGCAGCCTGCATTTAGAACAGGGAAAGTGCGCATGACTGTTTTGGGTTGGCCGAGAGGGCTGACCAAACAGTCATTGCGCACTTAGGAGTGGGCAAACCACTCCTACCCTGCCCTGATCTGAGAGCAGAGAAGCCCCGCCCACCCGCACGCCCACAAAGGGAGCATAAAATGGTAATAACTCAAAGTTATTATCATTCTATATTTCCTTTACTTAACACTGCTCAAAAGCAGTGGGGCAACGTGGGCTGCAGTTTACAATGAACTGAACACTGAGCTTGAGATACTTAAATTCAGGTTTAGCTTAACACCTACTTCAGCCTAAAAACAATATGTTAATACTGCCTTAAACAGGGAAGATTAGCTAAAACCTCTCCTAAATTGGAACAAATCGCTTAAAAAATCAGGATACATTTTTTTGTAAACACTTTTAAGGCGATCCTAAGCTAGGAAATACTTTAGGAAGTCTCACCAACTCTGCCTCAATAATTAAAAAACACACGCAAGCCATTTAATGGGGTATTAAGTGAGTATTCATTTTATATTCTTTCATAGTTATTTAAAGAACATTGTTACTCATGTGAGCTTGGCAAATACTGGGTAAATGTGTCAAATGAGACATACCAATAATCATGACAATATTGTTACATCTGAGCAGCTTCCAGTTCTAGGTCGCTCTATGGAACCTCTTTACCAAACATCATTGAGATGACGGCATTGGCACCTCACATAGGGCAGGGTCAGACCTGCCTCTACTACAGTGTGGCAGTCCCAAAAGGATTGGTTGTCTGACAGGTCGGTGTGTAGGCCTTTTGTGGTGGTTTGTCGGTCTGGTGGGTCAGTTTGTACAATTGGTTACCATGATATCACAATGCATATTGTCTGAAACAAGCACAGATGCATGCCATCTCCTGTGCCTTGCAAAATACCAATACAGCAGTTAAAACACCTGATGTAGAAAGGTGGGCACTTTTGTAGCCATCTTATTCTCTAATGGGGACAACTTTTATTGTGCTGCCCAGGCCTATTTTCTGTTCCAGTCGTTCTTTAATCTAGGGTGGGTAACAGCAAGGGGACTTCACAAAGTGATAGCTTCATTGGTCTGGAGCTGATCCGCTGCAAACAGTGTCGAGCGTCACATCAGAAACCCAAAACTCTAGAAAGAATGTAGCTTGCCAATGGACTCAGTAAATTGTTCATCTAATATGAATTACGCTTGGTGCTCTGGGGATTTACTTGTAGACATTTATCCTAGCATGTTCCAAATGCGTCGTAAAGCGGTTTAATTTGACTATTACTTATTTCAGTAGTTTAGTAGTGTTTAGGCCCCAGCCATGTTCATCATATTCAGATACTGATGAGTGAGGAATCCTGAAATACTGGTGTTTAGAGATATGATTTCGAAAGACGACATTAGCTGGAAAATAATATGAACTTTGTGTGAAAAACTAAACTACAACTACCAAGACGCCATGGGGCAATGGCGCTGTTACATGCAAGCAGGGCGCTCCTACCCACTTTCAATGCCATCCAGGTTAGTTTATGTTGTCTCTGAAGTTCAATCCATTCCATGCTGTCAGACACCACGTGATCCACTTGTTTATGTGCTTGTATAGCGCAGGACTCGACCCCCTGAAGGGTATCTCTGCGCTTATGTTCTTCCAGGGTGTCTAAACCAAAAACATGGGATGCGCACATTTTAGAGTGTCTAAAACAGGTGTGTCTTTAGTGATTTCCTAAAAGCCTGGAGGTTGCTATTTTGCCTCAAAGTAAGGGGCAGAATATTCCACAGGGTGGGGCCCTTGTATGACAATGCTCGACCACCCTGTCTTGCCCTCTTGACATGTGGAATCTGAAGCAACAGTTGGTTACTAGAGCGCAGGAGACGGCCAGGCTTATAGAGATTAAATTTTTTTAGAGGCCAGGGGGGAAGGGTGCTCAGCTTGATTGAGCCCAGAGGGATCTACTTTAAGTTTGTAATATTCACACAAAGTTTGTAATATTCACACATGTGACGCCACCACAGTAGGATATAGTGTGATATAATTTTATTGAGAAGATGCCGGCCACTGCACCAGCAAGCCAATTACACTGCTGTTTCAGTGCACGCTTGTTCACAGAGATTCTGGTTGTTTTGAGATGCTATAATTGGTACTACAATGCGTGACTAATGCATTATAGTGTAAAGATGTTGTCACCACCACTAAAATGTGTTTGTCTAACTCCTGATGCGTGGTACTTGGCAGGGCTATGTGTGCGGTTCCTGCCCATGGAGAGCAGTTGAATGGAGCCCAAGACCTTGGGTGCTGGGGATGCCTAGTCTGCGAGACACTGGAGCACTGAACAGCAGCCTCACTCATCTGGGCAGCAGTGCCTGGCAGTAGCTTGAGGAAGTGAACCTGCGGAGCCACGCTAATGCCTCTTCAAGCTCAAAGTATCTGGAACTTGGGCAGGCAAATTAGTTGAGACCGGAGGGAGGCCTGTTTTGAGTTGAGACCTAAGTTCTTGTCTGTAGTTGTCCTGGCCTGGGATAGGATCACCCACGTCTCTGTGATACGCCTACGAAGCACTTAAAGATATCTCCATCTCTTCCCCTCACATGCAGCATATCAGTGGCAGGAATTAGGGGGTAGACAGTGGGGCCCCTGTTTATACACTCAAAGGACATTTTCTCCTGTGGGGGTGAATTGCCCCATCAAACATTTTTTGCTGACTGCACACTGTTCGAAAAAAGGTGGGGAAGCAGAGATAAGTGCTTTGAAGCAGTATCCCAAGGCATTCAACTAAAACTGTAACACAAATTTGAGATGTGTACACCTCTACATGCCAGGCATAATCACCTGGAACTGCTGGTTGTGCAGGCGGATCAGGGTAGTGACATGGGGGGGACATATCATGGGGTGCAAAAACTTTTATTCTACCTCCATTACCCTCATGGATGAATGCTGCCCAAGCAACCCGCCCAAAGGCCTACGAAAGTTTTTTTTTATTTCTACAGAAAAAAATGGGATGCTCCATGACAGTGAGCCTGGTCAACGACTCACATCCTCTCAGCACAATGGTACTCAACAAGCCCAACCTAGAAGACATTATGCAGAATTAAAAAAGTAATCAAGGGAAGAGATCACGTCTGACCTCACAAAAGAACTGGTGGATCTTTGCTTAGACATTTAAAGGGAAGACTGCAAGTCCGCATTGTTGAGGCGGAAATTAGACGCAGACTTACGGACAGGCTGAACTCCTTTCAGACACAAACAGACAGGCTGATCATAAAGTTCAAAGGGCATAATCTTACAATTATGTGTACTTTTGATGGAGGTGGCCCCACACACCCACAAATCACATAAACTTAGTGGTAAAGTCAAGCTAAAGTTACACTAACGGGCACACAATGGTATACTGTTTAAAAAGATTTACATCATAGTGTACATAGTATGTTGGGGAGGGAAGCACACTATAAATTGCTTTTGGACCAATACCTCTACCCAGTTAAATTACATAGGTTCTTACCAAATGTAGATCATAATTGTTGGAAAGGATGCGATGCAATAGGAGGCACAACACCTGTGGTGGAAATGCCCTTGTATATCTGCATTTTGGACAGAGATCCTGAAGGATCTTCAGAGTATTTTGGGCTGCCCCATCCAACAGGATATGCCCAATGTTCTACTGGCTGTGAGGCCACACCCAACGATACAACTTTAGAGCAGACAGGGGGGTCTTATGGAACCACTTCGAGGCAGACGAAATAACAAAGTGTCCTGTTGGAAAAAGTCCTATGTCACATTGTGGCGCACGCACCAATGGAATCTTGACTTTGGAGAAACTGGCTCAAAATGTGATGGACAAGAAATTTGATTTTGAAACTATAAGCAGACTCAGCCATCGCACCCCAACTATGGAAGGTCATCAACATCTCCTTGGAAACAGTGACATTCCCAGAAAGCTGGAAGCACGCCGAAATCAACGCTGTCCTCAAGAAGCCCAAGGCGGACCCCAAGGACCTCGAGAACTTCAGGCCCTTCTCCCTGCTCCTGTTCCCGGCAAAGGTCATCGAGAAAATCGTCAACAGACAATTGGCCCACCACCTGGAAGACAACAACATCTTGGACCCGTCCCAGTCCGGATTCAGATGAAACCACAGCACCGAGACAACCCTCATCGCATCCATAGACGACATCAGGCGCCAACTAAACAACGGCGAAACATCAGCCCTCATCCTCCTGGACCTGTCGCCGCCTTCTACAAGGTCTGCCATCGCACTCTAAAGCCACGCCTCCTAGAAGCCGGAATCCAAGAGAAGGCCCATGACTGGACCATGTCCTTCCTCTCTGGCAGAACGCAGAGTGTCCGCCTCCCACCCTTCCGATCCGAAGCCACCAACATCATCTGCAGCGTCCACCAGGGCTCATCCCTCAGCCCCACACTTTTTAACATCTACATGGCCCCCCTCGCACAAGTGGCCTACCATCACTCCCTCAACATCATCTCCTACGCCGACGACACCCAGCTCATCCTCTTCCTCACCAAGGACCCACACACCTCCAAAACCAACCTCCACAAGGGAATGAAGGCCGTCGCCGACTGGATGAGGAGCAGCCGTCTGAAGCTGAACTCAGACAAGACGGAGGTACTCCTCCTCGGGCCCACCCCCTCAGCCTGGGACGACTCCTGGTGGCCGACTACACTGGGAACCGCACCAACACCCACCGACCATGCACGCAACCTAGGATTCATCCTCGACTCCTCCCACTCCATGTCTAAGCAAGTCAACGCCGTCTCCTCCTCCTGCTACAACACCCTCCGCATGCTCCGCAGGATCTACAAATGGATTCCGACTGAAACAAGAAGAACGGTGACACAGGCCCTCGTCAGCGCAGACTGGACTATGGCAACGCATTCTACGCAGGAATCCCAGCCAAACACCTACGACGACTACAACGCATCCAAAACGCCACCACCCGACTGATCGTCAACGTCCCCCGCAGCCACATCACCCCCCACCTGAGAGCCTTATACTGGCTCCCCGTCGACAAGATCACCTTCAAGCTCCTCACCCACGCACACAAAGCACTCCACTCCGCCGGACCAGCCTACCTGAACAGCAGACTCAGCTTCTACACCCCTACCCGCCAGCTCCGCACCGCCAGCCTTGCCCTCGCCGCTGTTCCCCGCATCCAACGAACGACCTCCGGTGGCACATCCTTTACATACCTCGCTGCCAAGACCTGGAACACCCTCCCTCCCTACCTACATACTGCAGGCCCAAGACCTACTCGCCTTCAGAAGACTCCTCAAGACCTGGCTCTTCGAGCAGTAGCAGCACCCCCCTCCCCTTAGCGCCTAAAGACCATCATGTGTAAGTAGCACGCTCTACAAGTACTCTGATTGATTGATTGATTATTTGGAGTCCAATACTCTCTTCCCTCTCTGAAGGGGCTTCATCTAAATGTATCTGCCTACTGGCTTAAGGCACCGGCAGGGGTGTAACAAAGGCCCCCGCAGCCCACGCGGTGCGGGTGGGCCCCTAGCTCCAAGGGGCCCCCTCGGCACTGAACTGTGGCCGGGAGAGCTCCTGATTGAGCCCGGAGGGGGCCCCCCTAAGTACCGTGCAGGGAGGCCCGTTCACTTTTCGTTACGCCAGTGGGCACCGGCCCTTTTAATGTAAATGCTTAGGGGCAACAGATATCCTGGTTAGAATGGTAAATTGATTTTAGACTAATTGTTGAGACTAGTTGGAGCTGCCAAAGCATTGGGTGGACTTTAAATTGTGTATTTTCACCTGCTAAGAAGAGCCGCAGGTTTCGGGGAGGTGTGTTTTCGTTCTTTCTGAATTTTATTTTAGTTTTTTACTATACTATATTATTCCATGGATCAAATCGGGGACATGCGGTGGGCCCGATAAAGATTACAGGATAGTGTTTGAAGACGTCCTTGTTACAACGTATCTATGCTTTTATCCATCTATCGCTAAAAAAGTTTGCATTCATTATTTCAATTGAACTTAATCTGTTCTTTCCCGAGAGTTGGAAATAATATTATCTGAGTTTTTTCCTCTGAACTTGAAATGGGTTCTGTTTAACATACAATGGAAACAAATTCAGAGTTTGTATATTTCTGAAAGAACCAACTGTTTTTAATGCACTACACCCACTTCCCGCAGGAGCCTGGCTGTTCCTGGACAGTCTGTAGCTGTATGAAGCACTGTGAATATCCTGCTACTAGGTGTTATATACTCAGCCCATTATTTCTCTCATTGTGTCCCCAAATAGGAACCCTTATACTTTATGTCGCTTTCCCTCTAAACAGAAGGAGAATTAACATTACAAAGTGTATGTTTTATTAATGTGCACTTTTTAGCTGGGATTGAAAAACTGTTGGTGCCGAGCACAGGGAGCAAATATCCCTCCCCTACCAATAAAATGTGAGGACAGGCCTCACGTAACAGGCCATGCAGTAAATTAAACAAGCATTTGCAATGCATTCGGTCTCACCTTTCGGACCTTATATGTATTTATCTATACTGCACATTAGCCGGGGTGCTGAAACATCTACTGTTCTTTAACCTAAGCCTAAGGGGCATGTATGTGCTTTCTCTCTTTTAACTTCTTTATTTCCTTTCTTTTTCTCTTGCCTTCTTTCCTTCTTTCTTGCTTTTGTTCCTTCTTTTTTGCTTCATGCATTCTTTCTTGCTTTAATTGCTACTTTTTTAGTTATATCTTTCTATTCTACTTTCCTACTTTCTCTATTGCCCTTCTTTCTTTCCTTTGTTCTTTCTCACTATCTTATTTCTCCTTTTCTCTTTCTTTCTTTCTTTTTTCTTTCGTTTTTCTTTCTTTTTCTCTTTTTCTTTCCTGCTTTCATTCCTTCTTTCCATCTTTATTGCTTCCATTCTATCCTTCTTTCTTTCTGTATTCCCTTACTTCTTTCAGTCTGTTTTTATCCTTCTTTCTTTCCTGCCCTTTTGTTCTCCATGTTTTGTTCCTTCTTTCTATCAACCTTTCTTTCCTTCTTTCAGTCTATCTTTTATATTTCTTTCTTTCTTGCCTTCTTTCCTTTCTTCTTTCTTGTCTTCCTTCTTTATTACCTTCTTTCTTTACATTTTTCTTAACTTCCTGCTTTCATTCTTTCTTTCTTACCTTCTTGCTCTCCTTATTTTATTTTCATTTTTGCATTCTTTCTTCCTTTTTGCCTTCTTTCATGTCTTCTTTCTTTCTTTTTCTGTCTTTCTTACCTTCCTTCAGTTTGTCCTCCATTAGTTCTTTCTCAAAGGCAAGAGAGTGGTAGCCAGTGGCACAACAATTGGCTTTTTTAGGTCTGTGTTAGCCAAGACCTTTTAAGTTTACTAAAATAATGTGTATGATATAGTTACACTTCAGCCATTTGCCTGTGGTTGTGTCATTCACATTTTTCTCCAACCCACTTGAGCGTGCATCAAGGGGCAACAATTCACCACACTACAGCCATTGGCTAACTTCATTATGAGTTCCAGCATACTGCCATTTTAGAAGAAGTACATCCACACACAAAGTAGTTCTCTTCAGTAACAGGGAGTACTATAGTAATGAGCATTTTTTGAGACCAAAAATATTTTTTGTCTATAGACAATGTTTTCTATTTTTTTATTGTAGATTGACAAACTTCTGGCAGCTTCTAAAACAATAACAGTTTGCAAAAGCCATGACCAAACAAAACATGAATTGCCAAAACGCTGGCGGATGAGGCCAGATCTATTGACATTGCCAGTGCTTGTTTTCATGTAGCTGACGACCCATCACAGGACGTTGTCTGCTACATGAAATGAGAAGAACTTTGACTGTATTATGAGATGCCATGCCCCCAGTGCTTAGAGCGGCCGCGGCCCGTACAGGTAAGAGTGGTGGGGTGGTGGAGCCATGTGAGGAAGGATTTCGGCAGACGATGACCAGGGCAGATTAATCATTTATTTAATTTTCCCTGGTCATCCTCTGTCGAAATTCACCCTCACGCAGCCCCACCGCTCTTACCTGTACCGGCCGCGGCTGACTTAGAAGTGATCCACTGAGGTTTTTCTGAAATGAAGGGCTTAAATCTAAATTATCATCCATCCTGCTTAAGTATTATGTATGTATGTGTCTTGTAAAGCACACTGCTGCCCTGAGGCGTCGTGGCGCTGTAGACCGCTGGGGAACCCGTCCTGGTTATCCCTGTGATATGGCCCCTACTGGGTATCTCCAAGGTGAAACCAGGCATCCCAGGCAAATGTGGGGGGCCGTTGTAGAGGTGAGGCAAGCTAATGCCCAGAGTTGCCGAGTGTGATCCCTGGTTAGAGTAGGCACCGAGGCGAGAATGATCAAGTCCGCTGACCCTGGTCCACGACCCTGCCGCGTCGGGAATTGAACCCTGGTCCCGGGCCGTTCTCTGCTTCCGGGTCTGCCGCCTCTAACCAGTGAGCCACACCACTCCACTGGCTTGAAGATTAAGTGAGTGTCACGTAGAAATACATTTTTACAATAGAAGAATTGTCAAAATGTCAGATTCCCTTCAAGTACAAATAAAAGATTGATCTTGGTTGATTCCTCCTAAGGATTATAATTACCATCATTAGAAAATACTGTTTGATCTTCTTCTTTTGCTATACACGTTATAGCCTTCAGCCTAACCGAGGGCTAGTTGCGATTAGTGACTCTGGAACAATTTTCACAGTGAGGGTGCTGCCATCAGTGTTATGTCTCTAAGTCATAGTGATTGTGAAAAATTGTGAACAATTCAAATGCCATACAAAGAACAACTGCAGCAAATTAGCCACGCCCATTGAGCAGGAGAGTGGTAAAGGTGAGGTATGTAATGGTGGTGAATTTTGGAGTAGCGCACTGCCATTAGCAGGCAGCATATTTTCCATTGAAATGGTCACAATAATTTGCCCAAACGTAGTTTTACTCCAAAAACTATAAAGCACACAAACAATAATGTGTTGAAATCATCAACCCAAGTGTATGTATTTATTTTGATCCTATTAAAAAAACTGTTTCCATCACACTTAAGAATTACAAAAGAAGTGCTTCATTTATGCTTTCCTAACTGCAGGGGCGTAGCTAGAGCTTGTGGCGCCCGGGGTTATCCCTCAGAATGCCGCCCCTGGCATCCGCAGCCCTGTGATTATTGTGTGAGCTCAAGTCTCGGACTTGAATTTGGAATCTCACCTCACTGTCAAATTTTGGGCCCACATATTTCTCATGTGTATCATTGTAATGCTAGTTTTTTATTGGTCTATTAACTAGTCCAAGTAAGTGTTAACTATCTGAACTTGCAGTTGTAAAGGGCTGCGCAGAGCACCCTGAGTATTTGCAATTTTCTGTTGAGTGTTTCTTTCAATTTGATTATTCAGTTTTCCATCAACAAAAAAATACAGAGAACTAACATTGCAGCATAGTTACAGTTGACACAGACAGTTTCGCTTAGGTATGTGTGGTGGGTGCAGAGACTAGACAGGAGAGCCCAATATGTACTCAACTTCGTGAGGGAAAGAAGAAAGAACAAAAACCCTTCCTCTTTCGTACACGTTACTACTACACAATGTGCATGTGTGTGGCCAACGGGGAGGTGCGGGGTAGAATTTTCAGATCCAAGTCTGATGCAACACCTGTTCAAAGGGACTACTGTCAGGTCCAGTCAGATTCGACAAGTGTTCACTATTGGGTGAAACTTGTGAGTCCAATGCATCCCCCTGCTCACACTCCGCACTTGTATCAGTGTCTCCCAATATTATTGAGTCTTAATGTACACTGCAATGTTAACATTGTTTACCAAGAGTTCCAGGCATGACAATGTCGAATAATCCAACCATGTGAATCTATGAAAGATCTAGTATTAGAGAAGACATGTTTAATATTTTTGCATGTAAACACTATATATTCTCCAATTGCAAGCCCACCAATAAAAAAACCACATAACATTTACTAACTCTGCATCAAGTTCTGCTTTTATAAATATCTCAATTCATCCTAAATGGGCAAATAAGCAACTATATTCTCTGTGTCTGATGCAGGATGTGTGTCACACTTCTTGCTAATGTTTTTTTACTAGAAACATTAGCCAGGATTTCATTACTGCTCTATTAGACAGTTCCTTTGCAATCATTCTTTGTAAATCTGAGAAAATCTAGCAACAGAGGCATATGTTTGATAAGGAAAACTTTAAATTAACATAATTACACAGCTCTTCCCAGTTTGCTTCTCTTCGGTGTTCTACCCGGTGTCTATATCTTATTCAGAGGAAACTTATTTCATATTAAATAGCCTTGATCAGCGTTGTTTTTTTAAGGTCAGAAATCATTTCCAGAGGTGGAATTCCACTTTTTCTGATTTGGCTAAGAAATTAGGAATTTGATTTTCACTTGTGTAGAGCACAAGAGACAGTATTTTTTGTGAGAGCACCTTTAAAAGAAATAAAAGTCTCTATTTATAAAGTTTTAATAAACTGAAAAATACCACGCCCAACATAATTTTCCTTAGCTAAGTGACATTGGGCATGAGAGGACTAAGGAAACGTATTGGTTAATGTAATTTGTAAATATTGATAGCTCTCAGGGCTTTAAGTAGGCCGGGTCTCACCGGTGCTGAGCACCGGCAGTTTTTTAAAGGGGGCCTCGAAACGGGTCTCTATCGGGCTCTGGTTTGTGCCCTGGCAAAAGCGCTTACTTCTCACTAGTGGAGAAGTTACGGCATGACATCATGCCAGGTGAGCATTGTAGGGGAAGGGAAATCCTTTTCGAGAGAGTTAATTTCTCTCTGGATTTCCCTTCTCTTTTTGAAATGTAGGAGGAGCAATTTTTGGTGGTGTCCCCAGGGCTTTAAGTGTAAGATTTTTCAATATTATATACAAGCCATATTTGCTGCTTATTTATCTTATGAAACTAACAACCATTGACAAAGCCAATAGTCCTGACTTGTAGGTATGATGTTACATGTTATATCATATATCTGGATACAATGACAGAAACAGCAAAATACTAGTCGGGTGGCACACTATGCTGAACACAGATTTTTAGCTTAGGTGTTTTAAGCCTTAGGTGTTTTAAGCTATGCCCCTTTGAGAGACCCCCCTCCCCCCAGTTTTTTCATCCAACTTAAAGCCCTGATAGCTCTTACACACCTACGGAGTTTGTTGTTTATGTGCCGGCAATGAGAATGTAAGTCTTTTGCTCCAATTACGATTACTTTGTTTTAACTTTTGTATTAAATTATTTCTTGGGCATAATTAGCTAACACTGTTAACTAATGTTGCAACTCACTAAGAGGGAGATCTAATAATTCAAAATCACCCGCTTACATTAAAACTGACAAGTGAACGTCCCCTAATTTTGGAGTGAATGACTATGATCGGGAGTGCTGCCTATGAAAAAACAAATAAACAGTTTATTTGTTGGAACAGTCTACATATATGATTCAGCAATTATTGTGACATAATCATTGTTTCCAAATCAATAACACGCTTGTTTCGTTTCAATGAAATCAAATTATACCAACTACAAGCATAAGTCGACTCCCCTCATAACCAATGTTCTCATTCTAACATACATTCAACTCAACACACTCATTCACTCAGGATTCACTCTGGTGTCACTTCCATGACGTGACTTCCATGTCATGTCACGGCTCACCTGAAACAACTCTTGACTCATTAAATCACCCGACGCGAACCGCCGTGATCAGACAATCATCCCGATGCCTGCAGCAAATTCTTTGTGCTGCCTGTGCCGGAATAAAAGGCGAGCGCGTGTGGTGGAGCGCGTGACGTCACAGCTGCGCTACTTTTCAGCGCAATGCTGCACGCAAGGGCAACCAAACTTTATGGCCACAGGGCCGTCATTAGTAGCGCGCGAAAGCGCATCAAGATTTACGGCCCTGGGACTAGACCCACAACAGCCTCAACAGGGTACTCGCGCATGCTGCACTGCAGGCAGCATGCTTTCAAATCCAATCAGGTGCGCTTGCTCGTCACGCTGGAGGCAGTGCGCGGGCCCCAGTGGCGGCGGCATTTATAATTTATTTGGGGATTGACTCATACTGTAATGTCAGTGAGTGTCCCCAAATAAATTATAAAGGCTGCCGCCACGGGCCGCCACCTCCAAAATAGTGCCGCCTCTGGCGGACCACCCCCCTCACCCCCCCTAGCTACGCGGGTGCCTAACTGCTGATATATTTTCAATTATTTAACCATGTAAATTTTTTCTGTATGTTACTATAGTATCAACAACAAAAGGGGGGACGAGGGAGTTAAGTACGGTCCAGTGTCCATGCTCCACATACACTATATTTAAACAAACAAGAGGACACTGTTCCTAAGGTGGGGTGCAAAAAGTCACCCGTCCGCCTTTAAAGAGAGGAAGAGAGAAAAAAGATAGAGTAGAATCCTAGGTTAAACGGACCCACTAGTAAGGAGGAAGAACAAGTCTTGCCTCCTGTTGCCCTCACACACCTCGAGAGGTGTCATGCTTCATCATTGGGCAATTTGCTCCTCATAGGGCCTGCGCTGCAATGCCCTATAAGTCCCCAAAGGGTCACTTTATCTGAGATCGTTTGTATATTGCTGGATGGTGCATGCGGTGTGTGGGTCCTATGTGAGGGTAAAAGGGTGCATGCATAGTGAATAAAAAACTGCCACAGGTTTACCAGAAAAAGATGTTAATTATAAGGGTACTCTGTGGCAGAGTAAACACCTCTGTCAGTATGTTGTAATCCAAGTGAGCATAGTGCGCCCAGATATGATAGGTCAACATGTTTCGCGCCTATGTTGCCACAGGGGTAGTTGGTGCTTCTTCAGGACCAGAATAATAAAAGTATAGTGAGGTACACTTGAGGTACATGTTAAAAAGTAAATACCCAAAGGGCTGGTCACTGAGCTGCTCCTGATCAGAACCTGACAATGCTTCACCCGTTCAAGCCTCCGAAGGAAAGGGTAGGAAAACAGTGTTGATGAAACAGCTGAAGCAGAGTGGGTACCTTCCTTTCCTTTTTTATGAGGTTTCTTGTGACAAGCTCTTCCACACTCTTCCTTGCTGATGCTTCCTATTGAAAGGGGGATCCCCTCCACGAGACCCTGGGTGGGCGAGCAAGCGAGCAGTTTCTGCTCCTCTGACAAGGATATTCAACTGGTGCTCGTGTAAAAGCGCTCTGACACCTTCAGGTCGAGCTCACACTGTCCGGAAGAACTACAGAACGTGCCGTCAGATCCAAGTAAACTTGGATCAGACCCACACCACACACACACCGGCATGCAGGATTCTACTCTTTCTTTTTTTCTCTCTTCCTCTCTTTAAACGTGGACGGGTGACTTTTTGCACCCCGCCTTAGGAACAGTGTCCTCTTGTTTGTTTAAGTATGTTACTATGGGCCAGATGTATCAAGATTACATTTTGTGAGTCTATAATAGCAAATTTTACCGATTCGCTATTCTAGACTCTCAAAATGCAATGTCTGAAGGTTTCTGCAAACATTTTGCGAATCCTACACATTCCTTAATAGAGAACTGCAAATTGAGATTCGCTATTTAGGAATGCCTTCACATTCAATGGAGAGATATTCACCATTTGCGAGTACCAAATAGGTACTCGCAAATGCATTTTGAAAGGTGAGCCTAATGCACCCCCAAAAAAGGTAAGTGTGCATATGTGGCGCACATACATGCCCTAAGGGAGAAAGAAAAAAAAGAAGGAAAGAAAGAAAGGAAGAATGAAAGAAAGAGAGGAAGAAACAAAGAAAGGCGGTCATAAAGAAAAGTGTTACAAATGCTGCAAATTAAACATGATGAAGGCTGGTTTTCTTCCTGGGCAACGTTTATTAAAGAACCATTGGTGAAATAGATGAAACTTTGTCCAGAATGAAAGGATTCCCAAAGAATTGTCCACTTATGAATTCACATGCATAATATTGACGCCTTCGATGACTTAATAAAGAGCAGTTTCAAATGGAAGCTACCAGTAAAAAAAGGGCACACCAGAAGGAATGTACAGCAGCATTTGCGGGAGACGGAAACTGATACCGAGTGGAATGTGGCCTACTCTAAACACAAAGGCAGCATCAAAGTAACAAATTAACAAGAACATTGACACACAAGAGAACTAACTTGTGTGTGGATGTACTCCCTGTGAGACAGCAAAATGCAGTAGCTCAAAGTAAGTGAAGGTATACAGTGCCTGAAATACACCGCTGTATTCTGTATTGGGCAGAAGCAAAATGTGAATGACACACAAAGAAACTAGTGGATGTAGAAAGCTGGCTGAAAGCATCTTTAAATACGTATATTGTATATACATCTTTTTTAAATCAAAAGTTCTTGGCTAACACAAGACCTAAAAAGAGTCTTGACTATACAAAACACAATGCCCAGCATGTACAGAGGTGAAACAAGGTTTGCTAAAGTGCTGTGTCCCAAGCGGACAGAACAGGAGCGCAATGTGTTGTATGTTTCCCG